>NW_028259156.1:12114000-12416000 GCF_977971745.1 Zootermopsis nevadensis
TTTTTCCAAATAAGGGCCTTATTTCAAACAGCAGATACGTTAAATAAAAGAAATGAACTATTACCATTTTGTATGTCTTTCCAATTTGGTATCTAAATCACAAGTATTCTAAATTACTAGAAGCAAGATTTGTAATAGTCCTGATATCCCTTAATACACTCAATCCACAGATTACGAAGAAAACAAATCACTTTGTTGTTTGCTGGGTCAGGACATACAGTTTTAACGAACACAATTTCTCACGGCGACTGTGCTGGTCTGCTCGTCAGGTCAGGAAAGTGATCATGATCAAACTCTTGGCTCTGAGCTAGTTAGTTCTAATTGACTTTAGGAAACTTCATTACAACTTGATTGCAACGAACTCCATGTTAGCACCACTCAGTGCTGCTGTTGGTGATTACGACCGATATCATGACGTAATGCAATGGTTCCAACCCGTAGACAACTCTGTTCGGGAGGAAAAGGAAAATGAATTTGAATGGAAAATTTCATACTACACATACTGCGGTACACATAATCTAGCGAAGGACAACTTTTACAGGGCAGCTAAAGTGGAACTATAAGAGCCACATAGTAAATAAAGTGGCACGGAATGGACGATCGAGGTTTGATCACTATTAGAAGCAAAGGATTTTTCTTTTAGCTTAAGCGTACATACTGACTCTGAGGCCCACCTAACCTCATACCCAATAGGTACCGGGGAGGGGGTCCTATATACGAGGGTAAAGAGCGGTCGGAGAGCGTTCAATTTACTAAAAATTACGATTAAGAATACACAAATTCAAAAGGTAAATACATAATTCTGTGACAGACAATTTACGATACAGGCCGATTATTAACAAACCATTTTGCTGATTAGATTCGAGGTTATCAAGGCGCTGAACATGGAGCTGTTGGTCTTCTGGGCTGTAACGTAGCCTTGAAGATGCAGACAGTATGTTCCTCCGAAACGTTTATATCTACCTACAAGTCCATACGGCGTTACAAACCCATTATAATGTTACATGATTTTAATGACCGAAACTATATAAATTATTTCTTTAAAGCCACGTGGTTTCCACACGGTTTAAGTTTATAACAAAGAAATTAAGTGTAATAATTTCATTTGCTAAATACAAAGGATGCTTCCAACAGCAGCCATCTAGTGCTAAGAACAAATACGAGCCTTGTGTTCATGTCTTATTCTCTTTACAGAAGGAATAATAATAATAATAATAATAAGTTCCCCATCTAAGATTTAGGAAGTCATTACTTTGTTCTATGCAGCACCCTGAGAAGAACACTTGCAAAATCTGACTGGAACTTCTACTTTCTTTTTGTGATGCTTTCTGCCATCTTATTGAAGAATAGGAACTGAGATACGACAGTTAGGAAGAAGTACGTTGGAGTGAAAGGGAGAAAGAATAATTGTAGTAATTTTACAAATTGAAGAGTTAGCTGATTGTTAGGCGCGTGTTGGTAAGCATGAGGAACAGCAGGCAGGAAACTGAATAAAGAGCTCATAGCTTCTAGAGACGCGATCGCACTTCCGCCAACATACGAATAAAAGCTTGCTTCTTCACTCGTCCTACATGTCTCTGCTTGGATGCCAGCACAATAATGCTGTACAAAACCATTTCTATGAAGTGGAAATAGAGTGAGCTTTTATCCCTGTTTCGTGTTTGTGTGAAATGCAACCAGAGCTAGAAAACTTGCCAGTGGCGGTTTCTGCATGTGGATTACAGAATGGGACATGTAAGCCAGGATAAAAGCCCCTCAGAGAGACACAGTCGTAGTGCCGGATCAACCCACGTTATGGACTGTCCACAAGTGAGAACCTCTTTTCTACACAGGAAACATACACTTTAAAATTTTGGGATTTTAAAGTTGAAATGCATCTTTTATCAGGGATTTAGTTTTTGTGAAGATGAATGCAATATGTTACTCAGAAAAGATTGTACTACCTACGTGTACACATAGCTATAGTACCCAGAATACCAACATCGATATCGTCCACGCTGTAAAAACCTGACACATCATAAAATCGATTTCTTTTTTCGAAATTTGAAATCCGTAACTTCAAAATTTACACCTAGAATACTGCAAGTCTGCACTCAATAAATAAAGATGCACTTGTACAGAAGCCGAGGTTCTGCGTCTCGCGTCCTAGAGGAATCTTCTCTAGGGTTTAACCGTACGTGACAATGCTTAATTTTCCACTTCTTGAGCGAATCTAGCAGGATTGTAGTGGCGCCGTATTAGCAGAATGAGTGCTGTATCCTTGGGATCAACCCCTTCCACCTCAGACTTCAAACGACTATCATGTAGTCATTCCTATTGAATCAAAATATGGCGACGATGGATCTTAATAAATATGATTAACATGTGGAATAAGGAAAACAACTCTGAAAGCATTGTACTGACAAAACTCGCACCTCGTTATGTAGATTCATCCACCGGCATTAAGTTTTGCGTATCCCGTTCCACCAACACCACGTCAAATTTCTTACAGAATACTGCAGAACAATTACACACAAAAATAGCAGTACTACTCAGTTCCAATGAACATCCTACGTGAAACTGCTGTTCCACCTAAACTGAGAGGATTCGAACGGTAGTAATGAATGACCTGAAGAGTGCATACTTAATGCTCAGTATTTATTAATTCTGGACAGACAGTATATAATTAACTGCAGTAAATGAATGTAAAGCCAATGAATAATGCAAAATTTCCAAATACTTATTAAAAATACGTTGTGATAATTCAAAGAACTCTGAATTACAATCACACTAGTCTATAGTAGAAACGAGTCCTTAAAATAAACATAATTTTTTGTCTGCAATATGATCTGGTCTGTCACCCAACTGATTGTAGGTTGACTATACCTTAAGTTATACTGGAATTTCCTGACTGTAGGAGGGTACGGTGGTGATTGAAGCGAGACCAACTCTGCAGTAATTAACCAATTAATTAACACATCCCAGGATCCACTCAACATTTAGTAATTACCCGGAAGTCATGGAAACACGAGAGGTCAAGGAAGTGAGTAGTATTTCAGACGAACAAGTGGATCATCTAAGGGAGCAGGTGAAATGTAGAGGTGAGTCCGTTGCTTTCTCCATATTGAGAACTAGTTTAGAATGAAACAATTAATTTTTTCTGACGTAACTTTCATTTTTAAATTATAAATTATCACTAAAACATTCGCAAGTTTTCATTTTACTGAATTATTCTGTAGCTGGAATTGAAACACAAAACAATGTTTATTTAATAAGTAAACAAAGTCAATTACAGAAATAGAAAGCTCATCTTTTTTTAACTTCTCCATTTCTCTTTATCTGACTCGGTATGTCGTTGTAACCGGTTTTTGTAGTGAAAATACGACGTGTGTTTATATACGTTTCGTCGCCTGGCAAGTGTTTTATGCATAAAATGATTACCATCCGATGATATAACGGTAAAAAATGAAACACTGGTCAACGTAAATGTATATTCATAACAGTATTATTAATAATAGTAATAATAAAATTTATTTTTTAATAAAATTTTCTTTAGGAAAACCCGGACAAAATAAAGACTTTTTAGTGGCTTTTGTTACTGTTTAACGGAGTATACAGAATGTTCCGTAAATGTTTGCTTTGTAGGAAAGCATTAAAAGTAGTCACGGTAATGAAAAGTATTTACCAGTCTTTAACACGTTCCTTGTTCAGAAAACTCAATTATTGAATCGAAAAATCAGTAACAAAAAATCGTACGCAAATAAATACACCAATTTATTCTAAAATACAATGCAATATAGACTAATTATAAAGAAAAAATCGTTAACAAAAAGAAACTTGAACATTTATTACAATGAAACATTCCTGAAATTTTAATGTGTCATTCACCACATTTAAATTTACTGAGTGGCAATTACTTAGCGATATTTTATAACAACTGAAATCACGTACCACCAAAATAATAAAATGTAAATTATGGGCGCATGTAAGAAATGCCACAGCCTATTTAAGACAAGTCTACTTACTTCGGCATAGACTTATTGTTAAACATGCTAAGGAATCTACGAACCATTTTAGAATAGCTAGTAACGGTATTCAGTCCTGAGAACTTCTAAATTAAACTTGAAATTATTTCATGCAGAACTAAACTTGACAATAACATAATTTTTAAGATAAATCTATTTGCTTACGAAAAATATTGAGTTTTAGATTTAGCAAGGCTGTATTATTTCAATTTAGTGCAGGCCTACTTTAATGGACGGTGTCTGTTCTTTGAACTTTTCTAATTACGAATAAATCTATGAGTCACTATAGGCATCAAGCAAAGAGTGATGTTTCAAAGCGAGGGAGGATCTGCTGGTGTCCTGACTGTAGGGGTCGCACAGAAATGCTATTCCCCTGTGAATGCCTGTCGCTAGAAGCTGTACAATCATGTATCCAACCACTCGAAGACGTATAAATGCAGGTCAGTATGATCGGAGAACACCTGCCCTACCTAAAAGGGAGAAAATTCATCTATTCTCTGAGTCCTACAGAATTTGTAATGAGAAGGCAACGAGGATATAAAATCCTTATGGACCTACTAGGATAGCATTAAAGAGACCACTACTTGGTTGCTCCGAAGCAGGTGTCGAGGAATGGGATGTTCTATATATGTGGGCAAAGCATTCAGCATTCAATTGCCTCGAAATATTTAATGCTAGTTCTTACATCGAATAAATTACTTTCACATTGGTGTGGAAGTGAAAAATAAAGACATAGGGAAGTTTCAAGTTAACTGTGAATTCCTACTAACACATAAAACGCATCCCATTCCAGCACAGAACTTAATTTCAAAACGATAAGAAAACATGTGAACTCTGTTTCCATTCTTGATTTCTTGAACGTAGCTTACTGAAAGAATAAACCTGTGACAGAATGACATCGGTGAAAAGCCATATGAAATTTTATGATGTGCTTAATTAGCTGTAATTTATATTAACTGAATTTTTAATAGACGTAATATATTCCATTACATTAAAGCAATGCGTTATACTACTGCAGTCTAAGATTTCCATGCGTCTGAATTTATTGCGGTCAGGAACACAAAATACGTAAGAACCAGAAACCTAACCTAGTTTGACATGCAAAACCGACGCCAAGAGAAGTTCCACTTAAAATGGCAACTCTCGTCTTTCTTAGGTGTTTCTGTGTTCCGAAAACATCGAGCTTGAACACAGCAGTGGTTGTATCCGAGTCGTGTAACCTCTTGGGGATAGAGCGGTGTGTGGCGGACTGCCCAGAGCAGGCAGGCATTGCAGTTTGCTTACTATACGTACGAGTGTGGAAGGCTGTAGATTAGAGGGCCAGCTAGCGGCCCTCGAAACAATTTCATTAGCATTGACAGGACTGAAAACGTGTTTCCTGCAGGAGTCAGGAAGGAGGATGAACGCAGGTCCCTGGACCATAACGGATGTTACCGTAGTCCACAAACACAACCTCACAGTCAGGACTTAAATTCACATCTCCTGATCTGCCTCTCCGGTAACTGAAGTGTGTGCTTCTGTTAAGACGTATCCATTCCGCTAATGACGTAATGACATCTGCACTGTCTGCGCTACTGCTAAACAGCTCTTACGATTACTGAATCTTCTGGAACCTGACCAACAAAATGCCAGTCAGTATTACTTTCAGAAAACGAACTCGTAAGTGGAGAGTATCAGTTAAGAAGCAAAATTGATTCGACATTAAAATTAATTTATAATTATTGTAACTATGCTTAGACAATTAATTTCCAGCGATGCAAAAACCTATAGGCTTCTTCTTTAGTGCAGGAAAATAGTTTGTTCAATGTTTGCTATACATCGAGGCACTGCGTTTAAATCAACTTTACTAACATATCGCTACACAATATTTACAAAAATTATATAAATATTTCAGGATATGGAACTTATATATAAGACGGAGTCTTTGTACTTTTTGCGAACGAAAATAAAATTCTAGCGTGCTAAATAATTATAATGAAACACCGAAAGAATTATTAATTAAATCCACTGCACAGTTAACATTACACGTACGATGGCTGTATGACACACACACACACACGTTTCCAGAATTTGGTCTGTAGGTAACAACAGAAAGTTAGTAGTAGCACAATAGTGCAATTACTAAACACTTCAATCTAGCGCATATAACTGATTTCAAGCCTCCAGAACTGGGAATTTGCAACTAAAAGTCAGACCGAATCAGAACTCTCATTAGATATGAAAGAATAATTTTACATTTAACTTCACATTTATACGTATACTGCTATCGAGCAAACACCTATTCCCTACAACCACAAATACAAAAGTCACCTGAAAAAAAAACGGTTATTATGTCACCATCAACATGCAGATAAAAATTCCGACATTTCTACAATTTATTATATACTACAAGGAAACTAATATTTACCAAACAAAATGTTTCAAACCACAGTGCAAATGGAAAGGCTGACATAAATAAAGTTCTCAGTCGTGAAATTCGGTAAATATTATCAATTCAATTCTAAAGGGTTTTGACGACGGAAGTTTACACTTAAAATTATTCATTGTCAGGACAGTGACAGAGACTAGCTCTATCTAAGGGACCCAACAGAGTAGGTACCTCTCACCTGAAGACGGAGATAGAATCAGCCTCCGAAACGTCGTGATTTTAAAGAACAGACGATGGAAAAGTCCTGACAATGAATAATTTTAAATATTATCAAGGATATGAAAAACACGGAAAAGTTTGCTTTTTACAAAAGGAAGAAACCACAGAAGGACATGACGTGTTATTTTGTTGTAACGTGTGACCATTCACGGATCGGCCACTTATGTGCGGGTCATCAGGGCCCTACTGATTTGAATTTCGCTTCTAACATTTCTATCACACTTAGCCGATGCCAGATAAGGCCCAAATTACATGAATGCTAAATTATGGATCATATCGTTTTCCGATAACGAAATGGGTTTTCTCTGGCAAGCTTAATTTTGCTCTCTAGTGCGGGAAACCAAAGCACGAAGCCTTCACGAATCGAAACGACTATATCCCCTTTAAAACGCTCCCACAATTTAAAACTGATTATTACAGAAATTAGGTTTAAATAGGTAAATATCTCTGTGAAGCCTTCAAAACTGAAGTGATCAATCCGAACTGTTACATTAATTTTAAGCCACAACACCCAGTTTAGATACAGATAAATGATACACATCTTTTATCGATCGCTTGTATGCTGTCGATTACCACTGCGTATGTGTGTATGTGTGTGTGTGTGTGTGTGTGTGTGTGTTGGGGGGGGTTATATTCTAAAAATACTGGAAAGGAACATGGGAAATGAAAATTCTGCCCTTATGGTTAAATGTACAAAATGCCAGTTTAATTAAATTCATCTACGTATCTACCACGGAAAGATCTTCCAATTGGCTCTTAAATAATAGATTAAAAAGACATATTAATGTAAATTATAAAGGGAAAACATTACGTAAATTTTAGACAAATAATTGAAAGCTAAAATGATAATCAAAACTGTTTTATTCCAGAAAATGTAAATACAATAAATGCTTCTTGAAGTTTTAATTGTAAAGTCCTTCAGGTTGGCGAGTGTCTTATATATATATATATATATATATATAATATAATGTAAATAATGGTTTGGAAACTACACCAAATGTTGCATTATACGTGTTTCAGAAACATGACTATTGACAGAGGGAGAAAAAGGGAAATACTTGCAGCTGAAATGGATTCTGGAGACTATCGGTAAGAAAATCAAAGAAATTCAAAAATTTTAAATCACACAATTAGAGACAGGTGGGAATAAAAAAATACATTTCGCAATATCTAAATACAAAACAACATGACAGAGACATGGGTTGCTAAACAGATGAATATACGGAGTGGACGTCACCAGGAAGGAGGAATGACGAAGACCAAGATTAAACTCATGAAATAAATTCGGGTTACAAAGGAACAGAGACGAACAAATTTTGGTGGTCAGAAAAGAGTCGGAAAACGAGCGCGACTTTAAGAAATCGATGAATACATATTAGGTTAATGTTAGCGTAATGATCATTCACGCTATTCTTATATATATATATTTATTCCAATTAAGCTAAAATAACGTAAAGTAAGAAACCTAAATTTTCCAACCTGCCGGTTAAATTATTCTTTCACTGTTTGTCAAAATACTGGGGATACTAGGAACGACCCGTTCTTCAAGTTCCTGAGTACTGCGGGTCCCAACTTTTCGTTGGCTTGATCTATAGACATTCGGTAGGACTCCTTGGACGAGGGATCGGCCCGTTGCAAGGCCTCTACATGTACACAGGACAGTACAACATAGAAAGACGCGGACAAACATCTATGGCTTGAGTGGGATTCGAAACCACGGTCCCAGTTACCAAGCGGCACAAGGCCCGCGCCTCAGACCGGGCGGCCACTGTGACCCCTGTTTCTCAAGATGACAATTTCAATTATGTCGATTATTACTTAAATGTTAGGTGGATCATATCTCGCCACATGCAATACACATGGGCTTATGGAACGTTCCTTTAACAAGCCTCCTTCTGCTCCCTTCACTCCATACCGTAACCTAATTAAGGCACATTATGTTATCAGATTCGGTTCATGCACTTTGTAGCTGAGGTTCGTATTTAATAATGCAGACAGGAATGCCCTTCCGGTCCGTCTAAGCCTTGCCATGGCCTATTATCCTAGAAGCGAACTACTTCTTGTCTGTGGATCGGTACACTGAAAAGTTACTGCTTCACACTTGGCGGTAAAGACGGGGACATTATATCCATACCACCGCAGGAGATCTAAAACCATGCCGTGACTATTGTAATAGGTTTTAAAAACTGTCCCATGCATTTCGAACCAACAAAACAATAAATAAGGGTGAATATAAAATGTACTTTAAGTAACCAGATAATGTTAACAGGAAGGTAGTCGTGTAAGTAAATCAGTAATCGTAGAATTGCAGGAACACGAAATTTTCGACAAGTCCATTCATTCAGCGAGATAAGTTAACTAACAACAAAGTATACTGGAATCAGATTGATGAAAGAGTTAAAAATAACTGTTCGGAGCCAGCACAGTAGAATTTGTAGAGTGCATCATGTTCATTACTGAATAACGTTTGTTCCAATAATGTTTACCTTCCCTAACGTCGCAGTCTGCTGCATCAACGAACAGTAGCAAAAAAAGATAACGTTCACTAATGCCGAGAGAAACCGCTATTCCTTCATGATCCTCTCGCATTCCGAGCTAGCTACCGGCCAGCAGTCCGAGCGACCTAGGCCATGAAATATGTATGAAGGTTTTGCTAAGCACCTTCAGCCTCTTGGTCTCTTCCTCGGCTCTATACCTCGCAATGTAGACCTACTTGAGTGCTTGTCGAACAAACTGAGCGGGAGTTAAACAGTTCTGTACTGCAAAGTGGTAGCTTAGTGCAGTTTCAACAGACCGCAACATTGGGTATCCTTTCTCCCAGAGCGAGACGAAACACCTAAACAACCATCGGCAGTATTGCCACCCACACGCACACACATCAAGATTAAGACAGATCTGGAGAACTAGAGCGTCCCTCTGTGTAAAAAAATTCAAGTATTGGTACAACTGTTGAAAACACAAGTTTTGTTAGCTGTAAGCCGCCATAATACCACCTTAATACTCTGAAATGTAGGATTTATAAAGTTTATTCACTATCCGTAAAGGATGGTGAGGGAGTTAGTAAAAAATGTATGTGGCTTTTGTGGGGACAATCGGACGTGTTGTTCTGTACTGAAATCCGAAGTTACAGAGCCAATTTGAAGTGCAAGAAATGGCCTGCTTATCATGAAGAGTTCGCTTTATAGAAGGTAACTGTAACAAGATTCGAGTGAAATGGTAATACCCACAGTATGAAAAATTGATGATAGTCACAGACTGACAAAGGAGACCATTTTAATATATGTATCTGTGAACTGTAGGCATATGGTAAAAATATCCCCTATTCCAGTGAACAGGGGGTGCGTGACAAGCACCAATCATATTAGTTCAAAAAGAATGAACTACTAAACTACCAAATCACCAAAAGATTGATTATGGTCGTAACTTACAGAGGGTCGATCTCTGAACTTGGGAGAACGAAAATTTTACTAAAGAACACAAGGAAATAAGGCTCCTGTAAGTTCCTTAAGGGGTATCAGATTGTCACTTTGTGTATAACATTTATGTGTAGACCTAATAAAGGAAAAGGCGTATTAAATTTTGTTAATTCGTAATTACTTTTAATCACGACATATAATGAGTGTGTCACTTATAAGCAAGTAAAAAAAATTCCCGCGTTTTATGGAAGTTGAAATTTCCTTACAGTGTTTACACGAGCTCGTCAGTGAACTCTATCCTGAGCCAGATGAAACCAACCCGGATCCACTCTCTATTCATAAAGAACTATTTTAATATTATAATGCATACTATCCGAAGTGGCGCGCCGAGATGCCTTACTTTGTGTGATTACAGTATTAATTACCATTCTCACTGCCAACAGTACTAAGATACTGCACACTCGTATCAGATTTCACTACGCATGGCCGAGGAAATCGTAGAAGAATGCATCGTAATTACATACAAACAGAAATTAGTAATTACTGGCTTTCACGCTAATAGGCAGAACAGCAGCTTTTAATTAAATTTAAGTGTCTCCTATTATGAAAGCTAAACTGGATCGTAATATGCTTGCGTAAACAAGGTTAAAACTACATGTGCACAGATGTAATATTTATTTTGTTTGATAATTTGACAGGGATGAAGAAAGAAGTAACTGGGGCCTGATGAAACTTGAAGGATTTTTGAAAATGTTTTACATAAACACACACACAGGACTATATATAAATAATAAGCAAGTGCAGGTTGGTAGCTCGGTTGGCTGGTTTGAAAATATTATCTGTTAAGGTATTATGAGCATTATGAGATAATATTTATGAACGTGCGTGTTGTAAAACTGTTGCAATGTTAATGCTGTTAATGGATCTTGGGTCTTATGAAATAATATTTTGACTATACGCGTTTATTGCTTTACATTTTCCCGTCAATCTTGACGGTTAATTCACTAATGTTCACAGTTTCACATTCTGCGTATATCTATAACGTTTCTGGGAACTATCGTTTCAGTTAAACGTATTGCGTAAACGCATTCACAAATTGCAAGTGTGTACAAACGGCATCATGTACTTCAACGAATGGTTAGAGAAAAATAATATTTTGATATTAATGTTAAAATTACAACGAAGAAATTGATGAAGGAAATGATAATAGGCATTATAACTTTGTAATCATTACTACACACAAGATTAATTGAGATAAGCTGTGTACTTGAATAACAGATTTCCAGTAACAAGGCATGGAAAGAATCTCTATAAAATTTACTTGTAACTAGGAGTTACTTTAATACGTATTAATTCAATTTAAAACAAAGGGACTGTATGAATGTTCCTGTTTATAATAGTTGCTGATATCTGTTAATACTTCAGAGAAGGTAACATGGTTTCTATTAGCATTAAATTAAATTTGAATTTCCAGGCTTTCGAGGCAGCATTTTTCATTTTATTAGCATTTAACTACGTGAGAATGGAAGATGCATCGATATAATTAATTTGGAAGAAATTAGATGGGCTTAATAGGTATGATATACACATGCTCCTATCACACTGTGTTTTATTTCGGAGTCTCAGCAGGAAAACACATTGTGATGCACTCTCTTTATACTGAAGTCAAACATAAAAACCGGATATCACAAATCACTAGCGTATTTCGTTGTACGTAACATTGCTCATTTTCTTTACAAAAATAATACGTACCATACAATAAATAACACATACATGCTAGGCCCTGTTAACATGACAGCAATGGAATAAAGAGTTCTGTGTTAAAAGATTAATCGTTATTACTCAGAAGATTTGTTTTTTTCTTTGATACAATTTATAGTCTATTTACAGTAAACTGGCATTATCATGACAGCTAAACGTGGACCACTCTACAATAAAATAAGAGATTTATTTATTCGTATAACTGTTTCCTCTTTCTTGATATCACACTTATGTAAAATTGTCACATTCACAAGAGTAAATGGCATTTGTTTTCAAGATACTCAGCTTATTTAACGATCTGCATCATCTGCAAAGTAGGATAATATGACAACAAACTGAGCAGGGTGAAATGGTAACAAAAAATAACAATATGTTGCCCGCTGACATATTGTGCGTGGTCCGACTAAATTTCCTCCGAGGAAGAAAATAGATTCCATCCATTTCTTTTATGGTTTTATTATGTATATACATTTTACTCCACTCACGCCCCTAGTCTCAGTCCAGGGGAAGAAAGATAACAACGAAGAATCTCCATGCGGATTACCGACCCCTTAAGTTTCGATCCGAGCCTTAAGAATGTGAAGTATTTTGAAATAATTATTCTTAAATTCAAGGTTTTTGACATTAAGATTTGTTCCAAGGCTGACATACAGCAATTCAATTAATTTGTCTTTTATTACAGCGTCGAAGGCTCTTCATGCAAAGTGAACTGAATGGTCTTCCTTAACTTAGCTCACTACATCGTGGAATAAAGATACGTCTTTCCAAACTGCCCCATTCGAAAGAGTTATTTACTGTAATTCTTGAATGAAATTTTTTCAACACATTTTCACACAAAAATAAACTATTAATTACTTAGAAATTATATAATTTTCAGAATTTACATATTGCTAGGAATCAGTATTTCATTCAACTTATATATTCCGAAGTTAGGCTAGACACATATTAAAATATAGTTTGACGATTATGTAAGTGTACGTATTTGTTGTGTTACTAAACAGTATTCCTGCAATACGGTCTAAATAATAGTCGTTGCTGCGAAAGCTTGTCTTTCTAGCACATGTCACACATCTAACTTAAAAATGTAATCGGTTCATATATAAGTCCTGCTTTCATTAACACAGAAGAAACATATTTAAGAATTCAAGACACCAGAATAATTCCAAACGATTATGGTACCGCGGGCATCCGATAAAGATTACAGATGCAAAAGAAGAAAATGTAACAACGTGCTAAACTTGAAACTTATTATTTCTGGAGTATTTTACTAAATGCAGTCTACGTACAAATCCATTTCGCTGCAAATTAATTTTGTTAGGAAAGGAAGTCTCCCATTATTTCCAGAAGCAGACCATACTTAAGAAGTAGAATTTAAATGTATATGCAGATACAAATGATCAATCACCTGTCCTCTAATGATGTCTTCAAAAATACTTTTTGTCTTATAGGCCTTCTGTCAAAAGAAGCAACATCTAAAGGTAGTTACAAAGAAACGGAACTAATGAATGCTTTGTCTCATTAAGAAAATGACATTGTAACTATATTTATATACAGTTTTACCGGGAAAGATTTACGTAAATGTTCATTAGATAGAAGTCCGTCATATAGTGTTCTAAAATAAGTTTAAAGTTTTCTTCAAAACCGCTTTGTCGTAACTATTTAAATCGACTCAAGAACTAACCTATTTCCTCATAACAGCTTCACTCGGATAGTCACGAATAGTTCCGCGGCGAAACAGAAAATTTTAATATTGCGCAGATTGTATTTAAACATTTGTAAAGTAGAAGGCAGTTTACGCAACTAAATATTTGTAGTTCTGTGGGTATGCTTTAGCAAAATTCCTTTTACACATTATAAGTACGTCTGATAAACGGAGGGTTTTGGATAAAAAATAAGAAAACCAACATACGAGGTGCGATCAGAAAGTTTCAATACTGTGTCAATAGAGGGCGAACCGGATGTAGTACGAGCTTCTGCCGCTAAGAGGTTGGGCCTACATTCATAGTGAATCAATGTGCCAGCCGGCATCATCGAATTAGCATTTGTTTCTTAGTTACGGGTGTTTTGGTAGTGCATTACACCGACCCTCCTGCGATTTCGGAATGGCGTGTGCATCAAATTTTGCCAAAGACTCTCCAAAACGGCTACGGAAACCTATGAAATGCTAAAGCAAGCATTTGGGGAGTCCGCAATGGGTCGTGCACAAACTTTTGTGTGACATTCACGTTTTAAAAATGGCTGAACCTCTGTCGATGATGACGAGCGTTCTGGACGACCATCTTCGAGCACAACGCCCGAAAATGTTACGAAGATTCGGCAGGCCATTCACGAAGATCGACGTCGTACCATCAACGACTTGTGCGACATTGTTGGGATAGGCTATGGGACTTGTCAGCTGATTCTAAAGGAAGAACTCCACATGCGACGCATCGCAGCCAAGTTTGTGCCAAGGCTCCTGTCTGAGGACCAGAAGCAGAATCGACTTCTCGTTTGTCAGGAGCAAAAAGATCTTGCAAGAACCGACCCCAACTTCCTTTCTAAGCTCCGTGTGACTTCTTCCTCTTCCCAAAGATGAAAATTCAGCTAAAGGGAAGGATATTTGAGACGATAGAAGAGATTCAGGCAGAATCGCAGATGGTGCTTGACAGGGTGACACAGAAAGATTTCCAGGGATGTTTCCAGGCTTGGAAGCGGCGCTGGGATCGTTGTGTTCACTCCCAGGGGAACTACTTCGAGGGTGATGGATGAATTTAATACCTGAGATAAGAGTACGGGTTTTTATAGGCGCAGTCTGGAAACTTTCTGATCGCACCTCGTACTTAAATAATGTTTACTGCACTGAGAAAAATAATAGAAAATACAATTATCAGTACACACTTAATGTGGTCTACTCTATTATCGTATCCTTGCTTTAATGATATATAAATTCTTTCTGCAGTCGCTTTTAAGCTACAGTGAACAAGATTTAACCGGCGATTCATTCAAATACTTTGTAATTACACCACAGAACATAATACAGATGTTCCAGGTTTATAAATAGTGAAAAAACCCATTAAAATGTAAAAATGACTGTCAAGCGTGCGTAAAATTTGTTAAAGAATGGTAAAAATATCTACCATAATCATGTTTTCTATATCCTGCTGAAAAAAATATGTTTACATACTGGTCTTTACAAATTCAAGCATAATATAAATCTATATCTGTTAATAAATATTGACATATATACCTCACACTTAAAATTCTGATGAAAAGATATTATACAACACAGACGAAATACTGATTAATAATTTGGGGAGTGACAACCACTGTTTAGATATCTTTTGAAATTTAATGTATAACTGTTTTCGCCCAGAGTTAACTAAGATCCCACTTTCGGTAGGATAAACATCACCACGCTTTGATCCTGAACAGCACTAAGCTAGCTCAGAGTGAAGCACATATTCCCTGATTATCCTACAACGTGTCTATTGTTATTTGAAATGAAGCGAAATTCAAGTACTACAATGAATAATGAACCGAAGTCCATTGCAGTAAGTAATATTTCGTCAAATATCCTATTTATGACATAAACCTGCGTTCATGTTGGTTACGCACTGACATTTGCGGTCACTTGAACATGTACTTCATTCGAGAACGTGTGTGAGAGAGTGAGAGTGAGAGAGAGGTATAGGTCTAATAATTAATGCGGTATGTAGATTTTGTTTATTTTCAGTACAACGCAGCTCTGCACCAGCGGCAAAGTTTGCCGTGACGGACTACTCTAAAACATATGTACAGATTGTGTCAACATCTATCAGTCCGTGCATATGGTCACAATAAAATAGCGGGTGATGTGTACATATAGTTGTGATATCCAACTCCCTTTAGACACTTCCGTTATATTGTGTGCATTAATTTGTATCGGGCAGCTATCAATGCATTCAGGCTGAAACGCGATCCTTTTAATCACTCGCTAATGCCCCTTTCAACATTGGAAGAACTTAACATGGGATAATACAACCTATATTTTCCTCGTATGCAACAATGTCTGTTGATTAATTTACATCTACAATATATCAAGTAGACTATACAGATGTCTCACAAATCTGAAAAAGCAAACTTAAAGGTACGTACATACAACAGGATAGGTAGTGACAGTCTTAACATCTATTATGCAAACTTGTAACACTAAATCCTAGCCTTAGAAGCTGATGCTTCTCTAAGAGAACAAACGCACATCCCCACAACACTTTCTCTTCCAAAAATGAGTTATTATTATTATTATTTGGTGTTCTGTTTGATGACAGGTCCATATGAACAGGATCCTTCCATCCTTTTCTCGGACTGGGACCTGTTCATATACGTTCTTGGCAGATGATCCAGAAGTGGTTTGCCATTGCCTTCTTCTGTGTGTGAATGGAGTAATTGTTGGGATGCCACGGAGGAAAACTCCGTGTTGCCTAGACCACGGCCTTGCCCAACACAAGTTATAAATTCGGGCACCGCCGGGAATCGAACCCGAGACCCCAGGATTATAAGGCCAGCGTTCTAACCGCTAGACCCAAAAATGAGTATTGAAAATAAAATAGTTTCACGGCAAACACTCCGAAAACTGCTTTTCTTTAAACGCTTAAATTTATGTAGGAATTCTGGCAGGAACTATGCATTAATAACAACAATATTAACGATGCTGAAGTCTCTTTATGTAACTAAAGGTTCTGCAAAACATTATATTATACTGGCTTCAAAACAAAACAAATAATAATTATACGGAAGTTGCGTCATCATAAATAAATACTCAGGTCAACAAACGCTCTGAAGAATTGTCCAAATTAGTATAAATATTTACATATGTTTCAGGCAAACAGCACTCACAAATTGTTTTGATAAAATTCTCCACTTACTTGCTACGTTGTTACAATTTGATCATGAACAGAACTGAAGTGACCAAATGGCAGTTAATTCACTGTTTAAAGGGTCTAGTGCAAACTCAGTGCACTGAAAGTTCATACGGAAAAGGTTTAAAAGCGATTGACGGATACCACACGGTCAAACGCTGATGCTATTTCAATTATACACCTTGTTGAGTTAATCTGAATATTAATGGACTTCATAATTAGAGCTATGTATATTCATAGTTTTTAGTTTACCGCGACATGCATTTATAGGGTCTGCATGCATATTTTTAACTATCTTTAAATTTGATAACACAAACTCATAAAATGAATACTATCACACAGAACTTTGAGGACTCTCCATTTGCTATATTTTAATATTGCGTGAAACGAGAGAAGTACACAAATCATAAAGTTTATTTTTCTAAATTGTCTTTGTTCTGTGCACTTTCCCTTGCAGAAAGACAAGGACAATTAAACCTGCGGATTAGAAACGCTTATAAAACCATTCTTTCAATACCTTGTTCATATAGGATCTGCACCATAAGGTTCCAATTTGAAATTCAATTGCATTCCACTGGAAAAATCCCTTTGGTTCTGTGGATTAGATTCAGTAGCAGAATTGATGTCAGTTTGGAAACTCGCATTAAACTTGGATTATAGTGCAATGATCTGGACAATGCCATAAGAGGAAACAGATTGGGCAAAACTTTCACACGAGTGGGTCGGCTGCACAGGCAGTTCAATTAGAAACACGATCTTTCGAGCAAAGGTTTTCTAGAGTTTTCGAACATATAACACGGCAATGTGTAATCGGTTTTAAAGGAAAAAGTAGCGCTTAAATCGACCGTGATAACATTCGAATGCTTGAATTAAATTTTACATAACTTACATCAAATTTCGCGGTTAAGTGGTCCGCGCCCTGCTTCGTATTGGGAAGTTATCCAGTTCGAAATTCGTGCCGATGACTGGCTGTCCTGACGCAAATCGCGTAGTGTTCCTTAGTCGCTCTAGGCAAATGCTTGGGATTTACTGTAAACAGGCTCTGATCTTATCTTTCGACATCTTAAATCACCCCTAGAGAAATTTCTCTACAACTCCAAGCCAAATGAGTAGAATTGGAAATGTAACAAAAACAAACAAAAATGTAACCATCTGAAATCGAAGATTAGCTATATATATATATATATATATATATATATATATATATATATATATATATATATTTTTCATTAAGGTCAAATGGAAACCTTGATGACAACCTTACTGTGGACAAGCATGTCAAACTTGTAATTATTGTAACATTCTTCATGTTAAATATGTTTTAAAAAACCTGAAAGTCGTTGAGAAGATACTTTCAGATTCACAGAATTTATTTCGAGCATAACCATTTCTTCTTATTGCCTTCAAGTAATGAAATATGTATATATTTTTCAGGAAGTCGTACTTCTCGTAGCAAGAATGAATCGGACAGCGTCCGGCGTTACTCACATTCAAAGCAAGTTTTACCAGAAATGACCAAATACGAGATAAGTAAGCGGAATAAATATTTACCTCTAAAATAATTTTCGTTATTGTTTAACAAGGCAAATATAGAACTGAAATTATTTTAAGCGCGCAAATAAAGAGACAGCCCATAATAATGTTCTATCAGTGTTTCTTAAGAGTACGTTAGATAAATTATCATTAAGATTTGACAATCTTTCGAGTTAAAACATGCGACACTGGGACATACAGACAGGATTTTTCTGTCTAGACGATACCAAATGACGTACAGAAACGTCAGAAATTGGAAACAATAAACAAAACTCTGTTAACGCGAATGTTCTTTCCAATAGATGATCTGCCTCTATAACCTTATAGAAAATAATGATTTTAGAATTTTTGGAACAGACTAATCACATGTCTTAAAAGTATAATAGAGGGGCTACTCACCAACTGACGCTTTCAAGAGTGTTCGGATTCGCTTCGTAGGAACAGAACAAGAAGATGTCTGTGCTCTCGTTGACTGTCACATTCTCTGGGGTCACAGATACAATGGGCGGATCTGAAACAAAAATTTTGTTCTTATATCTCAGATTTACCCTATACATACGCTGCATGCACCTCGTTCGAATTATACTCTTTAACTCCATTAGTGCATTACAGAAATTTATAAGGAACTAATTTAATTCCATTTAATAACAACTTCCGAGAGAAAATAAAAGGCCTATCACTACTCTTTTACTTCTATGACGACTTCAGTCTATGATAGAGATAAAGTAGTTGAATTTTAACCCATTAAAAGTTCATATTGATGCGTTCTTTTAGTTTAAAGCATGCTGTAATATCACAACTACTATATCCTGTATTACAATGGTTCGTTCCGTGCAGCAGATATTTAAACAATGCAAAACAGGCAAAACATGACTCAAGAGCTAGAATGTCAGGGGGAAATACGTTGACATTGCAAGGAAGGGAAACACAAAAAAATCTAATATTGTGTTCGCTCTTCCGAAATCGCATCACGTAGCCTTATAATATGAAATATCTGCATGAAATCCTTCTCGCGTTATTTCCACAACAAGTAATCCCCCAAACGGGGAAAATTTTCAAAATGTTGACAATGCTTTACGCGTTCATTCCGTCCCGTAACATAACGGTTACTTCCCTAGGTTGCACGATACGTGTGAAATGAAAAGAGGTAACCGGAACTTTTAATCATGACGTTGGGCGGCGGTAGAATGGAAAAGAGGGGGAGGGGGTGCTTGTTCTCTAAAACATAGGCTACCGTTCCACCCTTCATCATTCCACTGCCTAGAAACCATGGCATGGATTTGAATGTGAAATGTGTCGGCGTGAAGAGAGGGGGGTCGCGGGGTTAGTGATGTCCTGCTATATAGGCCGTACCACGAGATTAAAACGGGGCCATATAAAATTTGAATTCAGTTTGTTTTACATATATGGCCTGGAACTCATCCCCAGAATGCATTACCTCATGTAAAGCACAGAGCATCAAGCATACGTTGTATTTACCGCAGGGTACAAATACATTGCAATCTAGCCACCGGCATCGTCCACAAGTTATCAGGTGTTCTTAAAGCTCCGCTGTTTAAGTCTGTCGCGTTTCTTGGAACAATGAAACTCATTTTTTTGGAAACTATTTTACACAGAAAATGATGAACACATATTACACCTGGCTGATACGTTTGAACTCCACGTTTTAGAAATAGATGGAAATGATACAATTACGTATTATGTTTGAACAATAGCTTAAAGGGAAATTACTTACTAATGAAAACGCGAAAATACCCTAAAAATATGACACTTTAAGAGCGAAATTTAAAGTTTTAATCCTGCCGGAAAAAGGATGTTGACAATAAATTAGTATTTAATTAACCAGTAACAATTCTAACCGTGTACAAACGTTCTATGATTATACGTTATCTCACACATTACGATAAAATAGTGGGTTCCACTACCCACTTTTGTGCATTTCTATCCTTCCTTTATCCTATAGTGCAGCCCCACTTAACTGCATGGGACGAGAACATACGTTCTATTTCGACACCAAAGAAAGGGAATTGAAAAAAGTTGACATAATGCATATGAGATGCAGGTCACGTTTTCAAATCAATGTGTATTGGTCCAGACCCGTTCCAAATATCAATGCAATTCTTTCTACAGCTAGTGCTTGCAGAAGCGAAGACAGCTACCTGTGGGATGGGGGAGGGGGTGAGAAGGTACGCGTCCCTTGGTGTCGTGCACTGAAAGCCATTTCCTGGGTTCCGTCTACTTTTCTCACAACACGCTACATTCCCGTTTCTGTGCGTGCAACCTAGTTTCATTGGCTAGGGTTCGTCTGTAATTTCAGTTTAACAATTTGTAAGAATATGGGTAAAAAGTGTAGATATTACTTAGCATTATTTGATCTATCAGTTCGGGGGAACTCGCACAAAATCTGTGTTAGCCACTGACGAACAAATTCTACCCTGTAAAACTTACAAACATACAAAACTGGACTATTTAGGATAAGACCTCAGAGGCTAAGGGTCTCTAGGAATACAAACGTGTGACGGAAAATAACATACCAATAACAGTCATTAACTTTATTGTAATGAACATAATTTATTCATTCTGGTGAAATTATACAATAGTTGGGAAGTTATGAAAACAGTAAAGAATGCACAGAATTTCGGCGTCGAAACCTCTCGGATAATGCCCCTTTGGAAGACCAAGAAATAAATGGGAGGACAACATTTAAGACTGCTATTAGGGAATTAGGTTTTGGTGATGAGAGGTGGATGAAGTGGTTTAGGATGACGTCCAATGATTGCAGGATTTTGTATAAGGAGCACTGAAATCTTGCTTTTTATTACCACACATTCAGGCAACTTATTAATGCAATTTAAAAACTTTTATTTGGTATCAGTAGACATTATACATATTATAAGAAATATCCGTCAGAATTAATGTTTTACTTATATGACAAATTTTAAATATCTCTGCTGTCAGCACTTCCTTCAAAACACGGAAGGAGACACAGCAGACCCATATTGTCCAGAACGTTAATCTATAGTCGGTTTTAGACTGAATACTAATATAGTGTGGAAACTTCTCTCTAATCTAAGTGATTTTCTGCCGAGTAAACGAGTAGGCAAAGTTTGCTTCGCTTTTCTAAATATATATCACACTACATAATAGACTACTGGCGTTCAGATAAATGTTTGTCGCTATAATACAAAATGAGTAAACGAGAATTCTATTCGACTGTTGCAGTGAACAAGACTTCATGGCATTTGCCGAAGGCAATAGGCTTACATTCACTGGCTGATGATAGTAAATGGCATCTAGAACGACAGATGTAACTGACAGTTCTAAACATTTTGTTATTCAACAAAGAATCAGCGGCTACGTTATAGCTCGATCTAAGAACACAAGGACTACTCAGTGCCGTAACACATACAAAGAGAACCAAATAGTCCAGAAATGTTGGTAATTACTTTAACGAAACTGTAGCCAAATTAACCTTATTTATGCCAGCAAATCTGTCCGTGACATTCGTCGAAGATTTCAACTTGGTATACATTGGAAATTACTGTTAATTGCTTTGTAGTATACAGGATTACAATTTCAAATGTTATGGGACACTAAGAGATGAAGTCTGAAGTCTGAGGTCAAAAGAAGTTTTTGGGTTACACTATCGATTCAGTGTAAAGTATGGTTGTGAATAGTTTAGAAATGCAAGGAAGATCAAGTATCTTAATTTTAGAGGCGCGACCCATATTTATTGAGAAGTGACTAAGAAAGCCACTTAACTGCTTATGTATCACCTGCATAATATTTTATTCAATATTGTTAACAACGACTATAAAGCTATACGGCAATTACTCTTTATTTAACCGGCATTTATAAGGCATTAAAATGCTTTGAATGTAAAGTTAGGTGTTCGAATTAATTTGATTCCAAACTCGGCACAATTAGAATTTGGTTGCAGTAATAATAACATACTTAGAAACATTCCTAACAATTTTAATAAGACTGAGGAATGCAAATATTCCATCAATTTGTAGAGGTATGTGATTCAGCATGAGAACTACCAGTAATGGGGCAGAAATTCTAACGGAAGCTTATGTGGATGGTTGTTATTTTGGAAATGTGCGGGCGTTAACACTTCTAGCATACTAGCAGATACCAACATGTTTTGAGTGCATGAAAAGAAACATGTTTCTTTTCACACTACTGCAAATGGATTTCTCGAGTAGAGGGAAGACAGTAAAGGATGAACGGACGAGGGTCAGGGACGACGGAATGGAAAAGTCCCCCCTCTCTCTCTCAGAAAATAAATAAGGAACAAGACATTTTGTATTCAGGGTTTCGTAATTCGGTTCCCGTTATTTTTTGGGCATTTTGAATCCCTGGAAACTTTCATGTCGCGAAGCAGCCTACATCAAATGAAGTAGTGTTAGGCTTGCAGCTACATATCTGTACAGGAGGATATAACAAACCTCCAAGTGTCGCTAACCTTTCACCCTAGTCTGTCATTGAAAATCACGTATTTTAATGTAAAACAAAGATTCGACATATTTCTTGTAGCCCTAAGCTGGTTATGATAACAGTACCATAATCTGTAAAAGAATAATCACATTTGACGGGAATATCTGCTTTCCGAAAAACCTTATTTTTACTTTTAAGCCAGTGAAAACAGAAATAATAACTAAGCGAAACCGCAGATCATTCACATTAGTAAAAATAAAGTCGTGCACAATCACCAAATAAATTTTGGAAGAGAATAGCAGTAATGGTAGTTATTAGAAAACACGGTTATTTAATAAAGAAGATCCATCAAGTACGATCAGTGGTATCTTTGACTTTTTATAAGCTCTGGACTCCTCATGAATACCTAACTTTTATTTATACCTTTATATCAGGTTAATGATTTTATTGATATAATATGACTAACCTAGACATGGGTTTATTAAAACCCAGCCAAAGACCCAAAAAGGCAGTCTAAATGTGTAAGCTGCTTTAAGCCGTAATTAAAGAGGCTCTTAAAATTCTCCTAATTAAAATAAAATCCAAGTGATTCAAAAATATTAAGTATACAGTACAGATTTTGATCGAAATCGATTAAGTGTGCCCCGTTGGATGTGGGAGCGGATTATGACGAAATTAACAATCGGTATTGAACATTTTGTTTCACAAACGAATACAAAATAGAATATAATAATACGTGTTTTAGAGTTAGCTCTTTTGGAAGTAGAATTTCTGATTGCGTAGTGGTGTTGTGTTACCAGTGTTAGTGTGTACAAAATTTAACAGGTCACTTCCATAAATAAGGTTCGTGTTTGCCTTGACCGACATTCAGATTAATACTAATCTAGTAACGAGCTGATTTGTGCGTAGGAATTCTGACCTTTCAAACACGCCTTACTGAATACACCCTAAATTGGAAGACATACAAAATGTGTTGAAAATCAGAACCACAGTCTATCTGACTGTTTCTCACTGCGAGAACGTTTCTTCTAAGAAATCAATGAGGAATTAAGCTGCCATAAAGCCCATAGGGCAGAGAATCACCTGTAATTACGAAGTTAATTTATTCCATGCAAATTATTATAGTACTTCAGAAACTTTCAATTGCTTACGAACTCAATATAGGCACGAGGTATCTTTCGGAAACAGTACAGTGCTCAAATGGTAAAAACGTTTAGAAGAAACACAGTGCCTGAAGATGGAAGCGATTCGTTTCTTCGAAAGGCCTGCATGACACAACAACCCAGAAGACCACCACAATCTGTGTGAAGATGAACCTGACCGGAGGGAGGGGGGGGGTGTCAGCAGCCCTGCAGTTTCAGACGTCTTCAGGGGCAATGTGAGATCACACGTCGTATACGTCACAGATTTACAGGTTTCTCTGGAGGAAGGGAAAGTATGTGAGCACCTTACTGTTGCGATTAAAATATATAACTACTAATAATTTTATAGTATTATACAAAATTTATTAACCCATTTAACCTGTTTAAACTAAGGTGCATCTAAATAACATTTACAAATTTAACTCCTACCTAAAATAAGGCTTCCACATTACGACAATCAGTTGGTTAATGCTGTTCAGATAACTAATAGTTTATTCTGAGAATTATACAAAACCATAAATAAACTGTACGGGCAAACAGTAGATTTACTTAAGGTTAAAACAGGCAGCACACATGGTTAGACTGGGTTTAAAAGGTTAATCGATTATTATGGATCTATAAAACGGTCTTTGTCATTTAACGTTCACACACTTCAGTCACTGTCGAGGCTAGTGACAAACCTGCACAAGTGGGAAAGTTCCGAGGTATCTTCCAACATACATTCACCGAATACGTCCTAATTACAGTACCAAACTTCTATTCCTTCACGCGAAGTTGCGGTGAGTTCGAAAACTAATTAAAATAATTTCTTTTCCAGTTCCTCCTCCCCTGTTTCCACCCACCCAAACGAAGATGAATCAGACCCCTTTTCAACCCACTTCGAGCAGTTTAAAATTACTTTCTTCTCTTGTAATTATCAAAGGGTCGTTTACCATTAATTATAATCTCTCCATGGCAAATTCATAATGATTAACAGTTGCAAGTTTAAGGCATGTTCCCACAGCCTTGTTGCTGATACAGTAAACTGAATAGATTTCTTTATAAAAATGCTAATCAACTCAAAATATGAACACTATTTTGTTCAAGTAGGACGGTTTCAGTTAAATGCACTTGGCAACAGTAAATATTCATTTATATATTTAAATATTTATTTTATTAATAGAAGTTTAAATTAATAACATCCTAATAAAAACTGGAATTGAAGGAGATTAATTTGGTATGAAGTAAGACCTTTTAAACTACCATATCCTTTCTTAAAACCTAAATACAATAAAAGGAATACAAAGGTTTGTGTCAGTGATCTGCTATCATAATGGAAGGACATTTCGTTGGTACTTTACGAAATGTTGGCTTTGTATTCGTCGATATTTAAGAATAAAGAAGGGAGAGGTAGCACATAACTGATCCGTTAAACAAAGCTAGACCTTACTGTTGGGTCCATAAAATATAGTAGGAGGAGAAAATTACATAATATAGAACTCTGTAAGTTATACTCTTTACAAATACTATTACAGTGAAGAAACCAAGGAAGAACTTTAGTACATAAAGCATATAATAAAGATGGTTGTAGAGAACTGTTTTTCAATTCTGCTCGATAATATGCAAGTTTGTATATTCACATAAACAGACAACGTGATAAAATCTATGAATTCAATTGCTTATTAAAGGTATCCACCGCAAAACTCACAGTTTAAACCAAGACCTACCTAAAATACAAGACATTTTCATTATGTGTTTAATGAAGTGTTTGTATATTATCGTGTACTGTAAGTTGTCTTATAATTTACTCCAAAATGAGAGATCTCTGTACCGTTGTTGCAACATTTCTCAAACTCAGACTCAGCAGACAAAACAAGTAAAAGAACAATTAATTTACCCTGGATAATACACATTTTTCTCTTATGTTCTAATTGCATAAAACATAACATCCTCAGTGTGACATACGAGCGCTCCACTTAATATTATGCTACTGAACGAGATTTATGTAAGTCTGTATAATTACTAGCCAGTTTCTTGCGGAAAATAATAACTCCATGTCCTAACAGATAAGGATAGTCGGTGCTAAAGGGTACTTGTTACATGAAAGATCTACGCTCTCTTACAGGATCAGGACCATTTTAAAAGCATAGAGAAGCTTTCCCGGGAAAGTATTACGCAATGCAATCATACGCAGACACCAATATAAATTCAAAACAGGGATGCAAAATTGTAGACAACGTCATGTTTTTGTAAGTTATTTTGTTTGCTGACGGCTTATACGTAACGAGTTTATGTTTCAGGGTTACCACCTTGTAAATATGAAAATCCGAGGCTTCAAAACAATTGTAGGGTCTGATCGAGAGGTCTATATTGCAGTAATTTAGTCCATACGCGTTCCTCCGCAAAGCAATAGAATCGATCCTGACGGTGTGGAAGTACCATACCGCTGAAATGAATCACAATAATATTCACAATCTATATTATAATTTATTTCCTTGTGGAAGCGTAGAATGATTTTCTGTGTCGTTTTGCTGCACCGCTGACCCCAGAAAGTCTGATAAAAATATTACAAACATACACATACACACACAAAGCCACAATATCTGGCTGACAGGGTCAAACTATTCGCGCGTCTCGATATGACTTTGAAATGAATTTTATCAGTAGACACAAAAAGGCTGAAAATTTGCCCTGCAACTGCACAGCATGGAGTCAGCTTATATTATATCATATAGGCATTATGGACCAACACCACCATTCTCATAATCTTGTGGATAACTACAGTAAGGCTGATATTATTAGAAGATTACAAAGGTTACAAGTAATCTAGCATGCAAGCTACCTTGTGGGCATTAAACTTGATTTATAACTGACATACATATAGTAAATAGCTGAAGTATGTTTTTTAAAGTTTGGTTTTTAAATTTAGTGTTATAAAAACCCAAACTACAATGTTGTATGAGAAATTAGTAAAACACTACACGCAGAATAGCACCAAACATTTTTTTTTAAGTTCTATCTTTTGCTTTGAATATACAAAATCAAAACTGAGTGTCAAAATATTTATAAATAAACTTTATTTAAACGAAATTGACGCATAAATATGATTCTATATAAGAGTGACGACACAAGTCAGTAGCTGCGAGTCGGGGCTTATAGGAGACAATGCGGAACAATCCTGCTAGGTTTTCCAACTGAAGACGCTTCCACACTACTCATGTTCGGGCTTACTCGTTGATGTTGACACTACAGGTGATTATTGCCGGGGTGTACAGACAGCTACTCTACCGATACTGTAGCGAAATCCTCGAGGAAACGGCTTCAGCTGATTGCGTTGTTTGGACTCGGGCTTGTGAAACCGTCCTCACGGGAACACGAGCCATAGAGTGGACATACAGTGGCAGCTCTGATACCGCCGACTGATACTCCCGATGACCACAAGAGACGACACCACGACCGCATCTTTCATTTGCAGCTCTGTCTATCCAAGTTATACGATGTACGAATGGATTTAAATCTTTCTATCAACCAGTAAATTGAACTATGATAAGGAGGTGCTTTTCCTCACTTTTATACAATGTTTTGTATTTTACAAAGGATAATATGCTTTTAAGAGACGCGTTTATCATTTAAATTGTTACAACAGTTTAAAGACACTCGGAACTAAAGGGTTTGAAAAATAATATACGCTCCAGAGTATGTTTTTATACTTTTAGAGGAACATAAAGTCGACAGTTTCAATGACAGAAAACTACAGCCAAGTGAACGGAGAAGTATATAACAAATCAAATTATCTTGTTTTGAAGAATAAAGGGAACCCATATGTAGCACTAGACCAGCTCCAATACTCCAAACCACAGCATGCAGCCAAGTGCTCATTTTAATACCTGGTGAAGTACCGAGTACCATATGACATCAATGACGTATATGCAGCGAGAAGCCAGAAACCACCCACTCTGTAATTTTACGCGTCTGCCTTAAAGCTCTTGACTAATGTTAAAGTAGATAATGAAAAATCTATTTTTGTTTCTCTAAAATCAAAAGATGTCTAACAATATTACATGTTTATTGGGAGTTTTAATTTTGAAAGTAACATCTAGTGTAATGATTTTGTTATATACTCTGAAGGCATCCATCTTTCGAAGAATAACATTTCCTAAACCACCAGTCTTAAAAGGATATGATAAAACTTAAATTTTCATATTTACATTTTTAAATTTGAGACACCACAGAATTTCAACACCTGACACGTGCTTGTCCTTTCTAGAAACATCTCCTTATATTTTTCTCCAAACATTTTTCTATCACTTTAATTTCTACAACAGCAAAATTTATATATATAACTTTCTGGGAATAATTTCCCTAAACATATTTTGGTATAACTGTCACACTGACAGACGTTTACAACTCAGTTCAAGAATTTAATTAAAACACTTCCAAACAGTCACATAAGAAAAGATTTTTAGTGTTATGTAACTATTATGATAACAGAGAAGCAGTATCGGACTTCTGATTAGTAGAATAAGCGAGTGATTTACCAAACTTAATAACCCACACCGGAAAAAAGACAAAACTTAATGAGAAAGAAACTATTTTCGGTGTCAGGAAGGCACGGTGAACATATTTTTGGAACTTCATGGAATTTTAATCCTTCCTTAACTGTAACTAACGTGACGTTCCACTTTGAATCAAAACTTGCCAACATGGTTATGAAAGTGTCAAACACCGAGGCTCAGGTAGTTAGACAGGATTCTTGACGAGGAGACCAGACCACATCGAAGTGTTTTCCATGTTGCATTTAAGCCTAGTACGTGGCAAGAATTCGAATACTGACCCAGTGTCCTAAAATATACCAGCATACCAAGTAGAACAGAATTACAAGACCGTTTCTGTGGAATGTCTGATATTGAAAAAAAAAACACTAACGAGATATACGAGGTCCACACAAGATAAGATGTTTGATTTGCTCGAAAATTAAACGTTTATTAAAAGAGTTAAGAATCTGCGTGGTGTCTATACTTACAAATTTTCCAGCAATACGCAGTTTATGTCGTCACAGAGAATATTTTTGTAGCCTGCTATACTGCACAGGCTGTAAGCCTATTTGCATTTCATGTATTTGAAACAGACAAGACTATCTACAAACTATCTGATATTAGCACGCACAGAGACCAAAATAATTTTCTGCAATTCAAATACAGTCAATTAAATATATTACCTTGCTAGGTGGCCTTACTCTACAACTTTACGTCTGGAGTAGAATATAATTTAAATTACTTCTTTGCGATTTCTGGATATTATTGTTAATGTTTCTAATAGGTTCTTTGACTAAACTAGTTTATACTTCCCTTATATTTTAGAGCATATGTGTGTAGTTACAGGGCAATGGTTTCCATTAAAGTCCGAAAATAAACATATTGTTGACATTAAGGCATAATGTTACAAGTTTCATAATTAAAATAATCAACAACAAACATATTAGTCTGTTTACAAAAATGATTTGAACGTTCTTTTATTTCATGAGCACATACGGCATCAAATATAGGGTCTATTCAAAGTAAATGAAGTTTAGATGATAACATTTCATATCAGATATTCATCATATATAAGAGCTATTGTTTGTGCACTTTCTGTAAAGAATGGGTAGAAACATAACTCATTTCAGTATGAGGAATAATAATTATTAGTTTTATCATTACTTTAGAATGAGCAACTGACAGTTAATATTGTCAAACCATTCCGTTTGTCATTAATCCGACAGCTGTCAAGGAAGACATGTGACAGACATGACACGTTTTACAAGTCAGACTGACACACCTTACTCATGAACAGTGGGGCGAGGCTTTCATGCTTCCGACGTGGTTCATATGAGTGCCACGTATTACTGCTAGGCGTTTTATTGTTTTCCAGGCCGATCGCAATGATTGCTCGAACACTGGGATTTGTGTTCGAATCCCACTCGAGGCATCGATTTGTGTCCGCGCTTTTTTATTCCGTGATGGGCGGAGTCCCGTCTAAGCAGTCCTACCAATTCAAAAGGATTAAAAAGTTTGTCAGAAATGTTTCCACAAAACTTTAGGCGCAGCTGTAAAGATAGAGCACACCATTATTATGAGCAGGACCAAAATTCGTGATATTTGACACCTATCAAATCTAATTAGGGCCAATTATATTGGTCTTAATGAGTATGGAACAAAATGGTGAAGTAAGCCTAATTCTTATCATTTATATGTAACCTCCTTTTTCCATAAGAATGCTTCAAGGAGGAATACACATAATTAGGTGTTTTAATACGTTTAAATATGTCTTAATGTTATGTGTGAAATACTTTAATGTGATGGTGAAGATTACCGTCCCGATAATTCGAAATTTTGAGATTTTGTTTCATTGCTGCCAGGCGTAAAAAGCAAGTATTATCGGCCGTTCATGATTAGTTAATTTAGTTTTAACATTTGATTCGTTTAGCTGTCGGGTCTTCGAATAGATTTACATTCGATAATAAGTGAAACACGTTCTAGAATTAAATTAAATGTTTGTTGTAACTGAATCTTAGATTGGCCAAAGTTTAATTTATGCGTATTTGGAAAGATAAAAATCTTATTCAGGGGACATGGATACATAAAGTCTGATACCAAGTCGATGGTTCAATCTCAGCAGGATCTATCTCTACGTATCGTAGTTTTCTTAAAAGACACATTGAAAACTTCATGAAATCAGACTCAAGCATCTAAAAGAAGAAAGGCAGAAAATGAGCAACGTTTATCAATGTGAGAGTTAGATTGTGATTTCTTTAGTTTCATTTCTTGGCCCATACCAACATTTCTGTCACAGTGCGTTTGTCAATGACGTACACTTTCTTTCCGAATGCTTTCTTTGGAATCTCTCTTTGGCATCGATATCCATTTACTGCAGATATAAATGCGCACGTGAAAATAACTGGACACTCCCCTTGACCAATTACAGACATATCGAAAAATCGAAAAGTGTTTTGGTGACAGAACTGCTGCCTTTAAGCGTTCAGACGGGCTAAATATATGCTGATATTATTGTTATAATACTTATTTTGCAGACGATTAGGTATTAATGATAGTTTAAGAGGATAAATTACTTACATGAATTCATAAAATTAATAGTATGCAAATTTGGAATGACAATTTATAAAAAATGTACGAAATGTAATTTTCCTTTTCGTATATCTCCGTCATCAGGGTCCTGACGATGTAGGCAGAACGCACACTTGGATGGTCGGTAAACTTCAACCAGAATACATGGCGGCGTTACATCCCAGAAGTCAGTCCGCTTACAAAGATGAAATGTTTCCCTTTTAAATAACCGACTCTTAAGACACAGGCCTATTAATGACTTAGTTTTTTGAGGATAAAACTGACTAAGAAGGTAGATAAATACAGTGTGTAGCTCCAAATTAGATACTGCTTGGTATGTACCTTTGTGGTTTACGGTAGCTTATCTGTTCCCACCAGCACAGACAGACAAGTGCATCAGGTGTGTGTTTACTGTGCTAGTACCGGCAGTGAGATATGAGCTCGTAACACAATCCTACCTAAATACAGTGCACTACAACATAAACACTAAGATATCAGTACACGGCATATTTTGAGGTAGACAAGGCAAATGAATACAACGTAACACAGTACAAATTCCTTATTTGTCACTTTAATTGCTTCAATCAGGCTCCATAGTTTAATCTGCAAACTTATTTGTTAGTAGGGAACTTAAATTTCAAAAAGAAAAATTGACTGACATGGAAAATGTTCATAAAGCAAGAGCTATATCATGTTTCACTACTGAATGATGTTACAGAACCTTGTGAATAGTGAATAAGCCTTGCTGCGATAGTAAGTTAATAGCATTTTCAAGAAATATCCACAGAGATGACTGTTTACCAAGACGTTGCAAGATGTATTCTGGTAGATATTGATCGATGTTTCAGAGGAGCTTACTGCCTCTATGATCAGGGCGATGAGGGGTATTACGTTCCTCTGAAACACTGATTAGTACCAGACTACACGGTGCAACATTCCTCAGAGAACCTAAAATCTCACCAAAGAGTCATGCAGTTTTTAAAAAATGTCCTTCCATAAAACTCCGATTTGGAGCTTCAATTATGCTTAATAACAATGATAAATGTATGTCATATTTAGAAGTTGAATCACTGTTATTTTTATCTAAATATAGGCTAAATTATAATAAAGTATAAATCTAAAAGCTCATAAGGGTGAGATCAATAAATACAGAAATGTAAGTAAGTGACTTGTTTATCGTGTTTTTCAATGTTAAGTATAGAACACGAGCACCTGAAACTGTATCCATCCGCCACAGTGATGTCGGAGAATGCTGAAATAAAGCCACACTATGGAAATCCTCGTTGCAAATGTGCGTACGTGCTTAACATTCAACATCAGAATTCTAGTTTGTGCATTTTACCCCAACTGCCAACATTTAGTTTCTACTCTTCGCGTGCCTGTACGTGCATTGCTGTATATTTCACGACGTACATACAGGTTCTCCTGAAAGTCTTACAATCACAATTTCCATTAGAAACTATTTCAAGTTCCTATTCATCTCTCATAATGAAGAACAATAAATGTCGATATTTAAGAACTCCCATATTTTATGGAATTACTCCCATTCAGTTTCACAAAATGTGCGTGCATGTGAGTGTGAGTTTGTGTATGTATGTATGTATGTATGTATGTATGTATGTATGTATGTATACATGTATATATATATATATATATATATATATTATAGCAGGATATACATGTCATATGTTGCAGCATCATTCGATTGCCTCAAGTTGTGACTTCGTTCCAGTTTGTGAAAAGCGTTCTGATTAATTCACAAAGACAATTAATATAACTCTCTTCTTCCTTTTCCGGTTTAATAATGTTTGTACATTTTCCGGTACCCTTTACGGGTCCCCAACTATTCAGTTGGCTTAATCTATGGACATTTGGTAGGACTCCTTGGACGAGGGATCGGCCCGTCGCACACAGGACAACACAACACAGAAAAACATCCAAGGCTTGAGTGGGATTCGAACCCACGGTCCCTGTGACCAAGCGGCACAAGACTCACGCCTCAGACCAGGGGACCACTGCGGGCCCCAATTAATATAATTCATATATACCTATTTATGGCGCCTATGATAAAACTAGTTGAAACAAATTTAGTACTCAGAGACAAGATTTTAACCAATAAGAAAGGAAGATAACATATCGAGATTATAAAATTGGGCTATATGGAGGATTATGTTTTATTAGTGGATTATGAAATAACTAGAGCCTGTAATGCCCATTTGAACCAAGTAAAACGTCACAGCACTTTTATCAAGTCGAGGTAAATCTTGAACTGTTTTCAGAAATTGTAATTTTGAATTCTGAAGTGTTGTGTGTAAGAAAGTCAGTGGAAATAAACAACAAGGAAAGTTAAATGGAACATTAAGAACGTTGTTTAATTAGTCTGTACTGCCGTTCAAGCATATTTTCGTTTTATGAGAAGTCTCATCTAATTAGACTAAGAGCACAATTAACAAAGGTTAATTCCTCAACATTTTAACAACACAACGTTGTGATTTTAATGAATTGTAATTATAGGCCTATTATTACCTCGTATAACAAGTTTACTACAACATCTAAATAGACTTATACAGAAAAATGGCAAGAATCTAAAGCAAACTACAACAGCATTTTCCATTATTTTCACAGATTTCAAGACAGCTTTCAAAGCACGTATCTAATATAAATTATTTCTTACACAGGGGCAAACATTTTTTAGTTCGATACTCCATCCAGGCCCACTGTGGGCCAACACAACCTCGTGCACAGTCTATATTAGGAGTAGATCGGCCGGAACGTGAAGCTGTCCATTCACGTTTAACAAGTGATGAGATTAAGAATGCATGAAACTTTGCCTTACTTCCCCGCATGACTTTATGACACTTTTCTAAAGCACAGAACTACTTTAACTTTGGCATATTCTTGCAGGAGAAAAGGGCCCAGTCAGAGCGGTAAGGACGACGGTAGAAGCGTCCTTCTACCGCAATTCGCCCGCCTTCGTGGCAGTGTAAACACTGCCTGTAGGATGAGTTCACGGTTCATGCACAAAACTGGCCCCAGGCTTGCATCATCATGCATTCCAGTCCATCCGAACCACTGAAGGTTCCTTGCTACCTCAAGTTCTCTGTTTACTGGGGTAGGCAGTTTATACGTCACAGAGCGACCAACATGAAACACGGACTCGGCTGTGCGAAGGATCAGTTACTTGATTCCTGAGAAACACCCTTGCAAAGTACTTAGCCGATTTAATGAAAATCTAACAAACATTCCACAGAACAAAATGTTATATCTGAAAACAAAACGTTAACGAAACAAAACTCGACCTATATCTGGAGTGTTCTCTTCTCTACAGTTGTTCCATCTCTGCAGACGACATTTACGGTTATTGAACATAAATAAAGTAGGATTTTAGGTTTTCACAGCGGGGAGTTTGAAGATAGCTGTCTTCCGGGTTGTTGCACCGTGTAGCCTAGCAGAAGAACCGACGTTTCAGAGGTCCTTTCTGCATCTATCATCAGGGCGAATTTTCAGAACGGGAGAAAGGTAGCTAATAAATTCCTCCAAATTCAGAATAGATTAAGTACTGGGATCGTTTACTGCCATTAACTTCAGAATATTTTGCCTTCCAGTTATTTCGTGTGAGTGTGAATTTTCTTCCGAAACTTTGGTAACCACCTACAAGTCTCAAAGGACCTTCAGATTTCGAGTTCCTGAGTGTTTTTAAGGATTGACGGGTCTTATAAAACAATACAGGTGCATCCTACTTTAAACCTACAGAGTATGGTGATCCACACATTGCTTAGTAATAGGCGAGAAACTCACTTTCACAAAAACTTTATTTACTGTGAGGGATTAAGGAATTCCACAGTGGTTGGACGAGTGGCTGGCTTGACAGAATTAAGCAAAACTTTGGCGCTATTACAAGCTTATCTTCCACCAAAGACTCATTCACCTCTGCCTTGCACGAACGGGAAATTTAACTGAGGTAGTTTTAACGACAGGCATCCTTAATCTGGGTTATGCTACAGTTGAATTCAGGTCTACAAATTAGACATAAATACGAGAGATATTACGGAAACCCGTAAACCTTAGGGCAATAAGAAATTACACTCAGTGATGTAATAACCAAGCCCTCGATGTAGTACTTGACAGGCCGATAATCGCCCAAGTACTCATGCAACCGCAGGCTTTCCAAGGACATCAAATTTTCACTTCGTGTTCACAACAGCCGGCATTATATCAAGTTTACATAAAATACCCGGGTCTGGTAAGACGGCCCTACAAATGGATGAACTGATTAATTAAAGATATAATTACTATGCAGTTTGTCTAAAAAATTTCGTGATAGTGATGCGCTGTACTTACTTACAGAGATGTGCGTAATAAAGTTTTATAGTAAAATACAGGACCTACAAGTATATCTCGAGTCGAGTCAGTCTCCATTCACGCAAAATTCACAATTCAATACGAAAGAAAATTCAAGCCTGTATATATAATAGAACACAGAATTCGAAACCCAACTTGGAAACCATTGATTAATAATTGACTTAAGAAAGTGTGAAAAAAGAAAACCTTTACGCTACCTTACAAAGACTAGATTCCTGGTGTGTGGGTATTTGCAGCAAGGCACAACGTTCAATTTTTATTTCAGCGTGAGAGCAGGCATTCTGTATGCCCTTCTGCTATTCAGATGCTGTAAGCGATATATTTATTCAAGCTCTAAACAAGTGTACACGAAGAGTATTTTATTTTCCCCTTTATGAGCACTCACGAAAACTATTTTTCATTACTCAACACTGAATGGAAACTGATTTTATCTATTGTGCTTTCAACGACAGGTTTCTTCGTTCAAGTTACACGCTGAATAACAATTTCTTTGAAGTACGCATAATTATAGCGGGAACATGTCTGTTTTATGCATTTTAATATATAATCCCTAATCGACAAATAATTTGGAGTTTATCTTAGGTTGTTCGATTTTAAACCCTTGACGTTACAGAAAAAATGCTTATATCATATCTGAAAGATGTTTGGTTTTTTCACGTAATTATTAATTTCCATGTGTAATACTGTGAGAAACGATGCGAAATGCCTGTGAGTTCAAATGACAAATTTTCTCTAATTTTGACAAAATAAATTAAATTTCGAAGTGTCCCATTGCCTGTTGCTGCAATTGGATTATGCTCTACTAATGACGAGAGGATTTAATATATATTTACCAGCAATTATTCCGGCTTAAAAATTATTAAAACATAAAATTTGAAAACTACGAAAAATTCACAGGTTAAAATGTTCGATAAACTGAAATTCTTGCTATTATTGTCCTTTAGGATAACATAAATTCTGTCTCAAAGCCAAGTAACATAAATATAGAACTGTAAAGCATACAAACGAGAAACAAGTCTAGGTCCATTGATATTGCGTACGATACTGCAATTATACCTTCCCATAACTTACCATCTGACTAATTATTTCAGTTTACATTGCGTATTTCTGTCGTACAGAATGTAGGTTACGCGACACTGAACTTTGTACACAGGAAGTACATAATAACGTTGGTGGAGTTTTAGCTTTCGGTTTTAAAACCATAAATTTTAAGCTTAGTGTGAAGATGACACTACTTTATGACTTCCATTTCGCCATCCCGATGTTAACATAAGGTCCAGTAAAATACGTAAATAGTTTACAGAACCTAAGTGTAGAAAAATGCTTTTTGCGTTGCATTACAAAATACTGGACCAAAATATTTTCTTTTAATTTAAACAATTTTTTAACAAAACACTACATTCGCAAGCCTGCACCCTACAACAATAACCGAAGAAATGCGTGTTGCCTAGTTCTTTAAGAAAACAGAGACAGACAGACATGGACAGGCTTATGTGATGTTCTTCGTTTACGACAGAGCGTGAAGAACACCTAATAAATATGATATAAAGTTTATCAACGTACATTTTAATTTACTGAATTTCCGGCATATGTGAAATGACGCACACTTAAGAGCCATGCGCCTTCCGCACAACACAAAATGACAAGACACAATTCCGATAAATACTAAGATAATAAACATTGCAAACCCTTTCTCGAGACAACCGACTTCTGACGTAGTCTACATGTAGAATTACACGTTCAGGGTGTTCAACAGTTTCGACAGTTTCTGAATTAGTGTCAACGGTTCTCGTTTCTAAGAAACAATGAGGCTTATTAAGTAAAATGTTTTGACAATCCCGATTTATTACGAGCAACTTAATTCCTCCTTCTGCGTGATAAGCCTTTCAGTTCTCTAACTAATGTTTCACGTAACTAACGACATTTTATACGATCGGCCTGCAGCTCTGCCAGGCATGTCAATATAAACACTGTTTTATTTGTATGAGAATTTCGACGAGTTTCTTGACACAGAAACTTATTCTTGAAGCATTCTCATCAAGCACACTGCATTAACCTCATCATCTTTGGAATAGAAACGGAGGCATTCCACATTAAAAGAACTCAGATGCTGAGCGAATCCAAAACTGCTTACTGCTTCCTGGGTACATTTCACACTGTATTTTGTATATTTGTTGCATAGAATACAAATAATAACGCAAAATGAGAAGGTAAAGTGTGTCATAATACGTTTACTGACGTATCGGATGTCCTCGCTGCCACCATCATCAGAGTGATCGCACCGTTTAAGGTTAATTTAATAATTATAGTCGCTTGTAAAAATTGAGAAAAATGATCCAGACGTTATTGCTAATTAATTTCAATAAATTTCACAGTTATTAAAATAAATATACCATAATTAAACACAAAGAACGTGATTGTATATTTATGTACTATCTTTAGAGTAAGTATATTTCAGTACTTAGGTACCTTTACATAATTAGACCCATTTACGTTGTCTGTGATATAATTTATATGTTCGAGAACTTTCTTAAATATCCGCATATTTTCAACAAAAATAACCCGAAACAAATAACCTGATAGTATGGATTAGGGCTCTTGTGTTATGTAAATTAGCAAAGTCTACCCAATTCACTGAACATTTACAAATGAGAATAACAGTGAAACTAAATTGTATGAAATCTCTTCGTTTATAAATAAAAACCAAGAATCTTCCTAATGTAGAACTTCACATTTAATACTCTTGTCTTTCGAGAGTGCTGGGACATAATAACAGCTTCTTAATCCGTATAAGATAATGACATAGGCATGGATACACAAGAGCTTGAAACAGAAACTCCGATTCAGTAACGTTAGAGCCTAAGACATATTAAATCTCGGGGGAAGATATTTTCATTTGACAAAAAAGTGTAATTTATTGAGAAACGTCACTTACACCGTTAGATATTTTTCGTTACTGTACTTTAATACACACACATAAGACAACAAAAACACGTAACGTATCCCACCCTAACGTAAACTAAGCAAATACTACTCAACCCAGGCGGTTAAAGTCGGTTAAATTAGGATAGCTTATACGAGACAAGGGAAGAAGGGTCAAGACGGTTGAGCAGAGGACAGAAGAGAACAGAATTGAAGTGAAAGCAACAGAAGAGAATAGGTAAAATGAGAGAAGGGAGAACAGAGAGGAAGAGAGTGGATAAGAAAATAGAGGAGGAGGAAGAAAGAGAGAATAAGAGAAGAGACGAAAAGATTTGAGAAGAGAGTGACAGGGAGAGAAAAAAGGGGGAGGAGGGAGAAAAGAGGGGTAAGAGAAGAGGTGAGAAGAGGAGAGAGAAGACAGATAAAAAGAAGTGAAGGGAGAAATACACAGAAGTCAATTTAGAAATGAAAATGGGACGGAAGAGCGAAGAGAGAAACAGATATGGAACAGAAGATGAGAAGAGAGAAGAAGGGGAGTGGAGATGATAAACGTAGGTACTAGAGGAGAAGATGCATGGAAAGAGTAGAAAAGAAAGAAAGAAAGGTGCTCAGAGGATGAGAAAAGAGAGAGTAAGGGAAGAAAGGAGAACGGAAGACAGTAAAAGAGAGTTGACTATAGAGTAGGTTAGGTTAGATCAGGTTTGGTTAGGATGGGTTAGGTTAAGTTAGGGCGTTTGTCACCAAAGATGAACATGGATAAACGTCTAATCTCGATTTGGAATAGTCTACCTATAATTCAATATTACATGAAAGCTAAGGAAGCTACTGAGTAAAATATTTCGCATGTCATATAATTTTTCGCTTGCTTATTTACGTACATATTTTGTATAGATTTTTTTCTGCCACTTTCGCTTAACTATGTAACTCCAAGTGAAAGAACTTGACGAACAAGCCTAAGAAAATTTCCGAATAACCATTAAATGCTATCAATTAAAACTGTTTTACGAGAATATTATATAAACGCAGAAGTTTAAGAACGAGTTACCTAGCGCAAATCTTGGAATTAACGGCGAAACAATGTTGAAAGTAATAACTTTAATACTATAAAACACTACAACTTTACCTATTATTTTGTATGGGTATGAAACTGATTCTGTACATTAACGGAATAACACATATTAAGGGTGTTTGAGAATAGAAGACTGCGGTGAATGTTAGTATCTATGACGGATGAGGTAACAGGAAGATGGAGAGACTTACGTAATAAGGAGTTTCATAATTTTTTACTTTAAACCAAATATTATTATGATGATCAAATTAAGTAGGATGATATAGGCGGAGACGAGAGATACATATGAAATTTTGTCTCTAAACAGGCACCTGGAACTTTGTGCGCGAATATTGAATAACAAGAAGCTTGCTTCCGCACGAAATATTAGTGTATGTTTACAATTACAAACCTGGCGAGTGTACAAAACTTCCGAGATTATACTGGGAAAACTTCACTGAAAGATCAGCCGTGAGAATATGAAATTAGTTTCCAAAGTTTCTTAGTTTGCATATGCCTAAATATCAGGAAATAACATGCATTTCTGAGGATTTCACTGAATTAACTTTCCTCAAAAACACGAATTCTTAAAATTTGATGTATTCAAAACCTGTACGAGTGAAAATTGTAAGTGTAAATAATTGATTAATTTTAATTTTAAAGTTCATGTCGTCCTCATCATATGGACTGAAGCATTTGGAGGAAAAAAAAGAGTCATAGTCACACGAGTCCCAGACCGTGTCTCCTTTGCGTCCTACAGAAGTCGCTTTGTTCCCTTTTTCATTTTGCCTGGTTTTCTGTTTCGTTGACTTTTGCATAATCGAAAAGGTTCCGCCACCAACATGTTTGCGAAACCTTGCATTAGAATAAGAATGTGGACATCGTTTTTGTCTATCTTGCTGGAAATAAAAAATGAAGAATGATCTGTATGTACCCTGAATGTAGAAAGGCTAACCTCTCAAAGTCTAATTTCAGAACTACGTATTTTTCATCTGATTTTTCCGGGACTCAACAACTTTACATTTCATTCCTCCTCACGTGACCACTAACAGCGTGGTAGACAATAGGCCAATGCGAGAATGTTCCGGTACACTGCAGATTCCAGACTGTGTCACTGAAGCAAGATACAATTGCATGTTGCGTGCAAAGGTTTGTACTTACACAGGACCTCAAGAGTGAGCGTGTGTTTCAAGGGCTTCTCATCCTTCTGTAGCATAACAGAGTTGGCTCCCTTGCACGTGAGTACTTCCCCGTTCTCGAATCTGGTTGCCGTAAAGATCAGAAGACTACGGGTTTCATACGTTCCGTCCTCCTGAAACAAACCAGTATTACAATACACATTAGAAAGGCAATCGACCTTTTCCCATGTGAGACCACAATTTTAATGCAACCAGCAACTCCCACACAGCACGCTCGTCATTTCCTGCAGAGACTTAGAATAAACTTTCTTGACGCAGAATTTACTAACCTCGTAAGAGACGAACATAAATTTGTACCGATGGAGGGTGATTACGCAGAAAGAAACAGTTGACAAATGCATTTACAAGTTGAAAACAGAATTAAATACTGAGGGACATTTATTATGTTCACCGTCTTGACAACATTTAAACTGATAGGTGAACCTTACAGATTTGTAGGTTGATAGCCTATCACCTATTTACGAACTGATACCAACTAACCCTATGAATTCTCAACGCGATACCTGACCGCTTGAATACCTAATATGGAACCCGAGATATTGAATTTTTAAACAACGTACCATGCCGTTCCACTGTAATTCACTATTGCAAAGGGTTGTCATTAGACTTGACAATCCGCAGTTAATGCCCACGCGACCACATTAATAAATCCCAAGCCATGCGTGAATACGCTCCAAGTCCCCGTCTTCTGTCGGAGTGTATGTCCGGTTCTGCGACAGGTAGGAGGAGCACACGGACAAGCCGCATTCGACAGGCGGTACTAGAAACGGCTTTCAAATCCCGTTCTCTTGATCCCTGAGTCGGAAAGCTTCCATGTGAAAATAACTCACTTTTTAACATGCAACACATTTTAGTGCGCATTATATCCTCCAAGACAATAGGTGATATTTTACAAGTAATCGAACAAACCCACCGGCAGGCAAACTGACCAACAGGAGCTCTTTCTGCGTTACCAACATAAAAATCCTGTAATAGGATCCTGCTATGAACTACTTTAGTTGCATCTATTCAGTCATAATTTAAGTTATTATGATAAATTTTAATAAAATACAAACTTGGGCCTGTTGTTAATCGAACACCATGCAATACAGACGTAGTCCCGTATTTAACAAAGCACCACACCATGAAGATTTAGAAGGAGCGGAGGTAAAGCTCCACATATACTTAATTTCAGTACTAACTACTAATATTAATATCAAACTAAATTTTGTATACCCGCATCATAGTAAAGCAATCACATCAACAGAATAAGCGTTTACTTAACGGATTGGATACTAAAAATGACTCAATACAAAGTAGCATTCTAGGCTGTAACGTCGCCCTGTGCAAATAAAAGAAGCGCAACTTTGGGGTATCCTATGTAAAGTTCTACAACACTAATTCATATATTCAAGCACTGGATCATTTACTTGTTAAGTAGAACAGGATGGTGGACCTGCAGAATACTCCTAAAATTTTGTTCTGAATATGCATTGGGGTTTACGCCTGGTAAAAGCTATGTATTCAAGCTACCAAATAAATGTCTTTCCAAAACACACGTCTTAAATGAAAAAAGAACACTGTGCAAAACGGAGCTGGCGATACAAATACGTACCTAAGCAACGAAAAACTATCTGGGGTTGAGATTTGAACTCGTGACCTCCCAAAAACGAAGTAAGATTCCGCGGGGCAATGACGCGATCTTCGGTATACGTAACAGGCATACACTGTATGAGATTTGAGATGTTAAGGCTGCGATGGACTTCACCCCTGCAGATGGAGGTAGCACGTTCATCCGAAACGTTGGTACCGACATTCAAGCACATATTGTGCCACAACTATAAACGCCAACAAGAAGGGCATACACTACTTTATATTTAATTTTGTTACGGATTCAAGAAGTGTTTCAAATAAAATTAGGTATATCTTTACCTCAGTTTTAGAAACGTAACAAAGTTCAACTTGAGATTCACGCAGAATACGGTGTTATTGCTGAGCGGTATAGGCCACAATTTAAATCGCCCAACGTTTAATTTTCAAACAGAAAGAAATATTCTACATATTTTCATATTTATACTTACCCTACTGAAGAACTGCATGAAGTCCATTTTTCTACTTTTTTATACAGAACTACATATGCGCATGTCCACAAAATGTTCACAACCAAACAGGTTTAAGTACGTAAATGCACCTCATAAAATGTTTATACGAACGCACACTGGCCAACATAAACCGATATTGCACTTTTAAAGTAATCGTCAAAGGAAGTCGGAGAGACAAGAGTTTCTTTCAGCTTGAGTACCCTTTTTTCACGTTTTGGTATCGGAAATAGTATTTGCTTTTAAGCTTCCTTAAGCCTCTTTCCCTTCATCCTATCAAACTTAATTTCACGAACAAATTTTCGATACAAATGAATGCTCAACGTAAAGTACTTATTTTGCTCAATACATTCTGCCTTCAACATATCACATTCGAAAAGTGACGCTAAGCAGAGAGTTTTTTTTAAACAAATCATCGGTGTTGTAACTCAAAATATAACATTTGCAGAATAATACGCATTGAGATGACGAAGAATAAAATTAATAAGCGGCCTTTACTGAGATCCTAGGTAAAGAACCTTCAAGTTGAAAGAAGTAGTAGTAATTTAGGGCTTTTGAATTCAAAACTACGTTTATCGGAAAATTACTGGCTGTTCGTTGAAGTAAATTTATGAAGTCAGATAGGGAAATTGGTAAAAGAGTTAGTTGTAGAAGCAGCCATTACAAGGCATCAAGTTCGTTTCTCACACGATGGACTGAGTTAAAGCCTCACCATCCAAGTTACATCTAAAAGGGATGGAAGAAAATATGTCATTATCTTATAATGTCGTTCGACGGTGTGATTAAATCATACTACACGTGTCTTACAAGGCTGGCGTACAACCATCCACTAAAAGAATTAAGAGAAAGGCACAAGGAAACACTGTTGTGTATTTTCACTACGCTTTTTCAACTGCTAGGATGTGAAGCAACGAACGACAGTACTACTATGAAAAATAAATTGGAATTAAAGATAAACGGAAACAACGCAACAGATAAAGAAACAAAACGCAATAAAGATCAAAACAATGAAAAATATACAGACTATACAGACCTATAAAGAAGGTAAATGAAACGAAAATAATATAAAGATTTCTGTCTTCTGGGTTCTTGCGCTGTGTAGTCTGGTCGATGTTAACCAACGTTTCAGAGGTCATACTGCCTCCGTCATCAGGGCGATGAAGATTTCTGTATTCTGGGTTGTTGCACTGTGTAGTCTGGTCGATGTTTACAAACGTTTCAGAGGTCATACTGCCTCCGTCATCAGGGCGATGAGTATGAAGATTTCTGTCTTCTGGGTTTTTGCGCTGTGTAGTCTGGTAGACGTTTATCAACGTTTCAGAGGTCATACTGCCTCCATCATCAGGGCGATGAGTATGAAGATGTCTGTCTTCTGGGTTGTTGCGCTGTGTAGTCTGGTCGATGTTTACAAACGTTACAGAGGTCATACTGCCTCCGTCATCAGGGCGATGAAGATTTCTGTCTTCTGGGTTGTTGCGCTGTGTAGTATGGTAGATATTTATCAACGTTTCAGAGGTCATACTGCCTCCGTCATCAGGGCGATGAGTATGAAGATTTCTGTCTTCTGGGTTGTAGCGCTGTGTAGTCTGGTCGATGTTAACCAACGTTTCAGAGGTCATACTGCCTCCGTCATCAGGGCGAAGAGTATGAAGATTTTTGTCTTCTAGGTTGTTGCGCTGTGTAGTCTGGTCGATGTTTACCAACGTTTCAGAGGTCATACTGCCTCCGTCATCAGGGCGATGAGTATGAAGATGTCTGTCTTCTGGGTTGTTGCGCTGTGTAGTCTGGTCGATGTTAACCAACGTTTCAGAGGTCATACTGCCTCCGTCATCAGGGCGATGAGTATGAAGATGTCTGTCTTCTGGGTTGTTGCGCTGTGTAGTCTGGTCGATGTTTACAAACGTTACAGAGGTCATACTGCCTCCGTCATCAGGGCGATGAGTATGAAGATTTCTGTCTTCTGGGTTGTTGCGCTGTATAGTATGGTAGATATTTATCAACGTTTCAGAGGTCATACTGCCTCCGTCATCAGGGCGATGAGTATCAAGATTTCTGTCTTCTGGGTTGTTGCGCTGTGTAGTCTGGTCAATGTTAACCAACGTTTCAGAGGTCATACTGCCTCCGTCATCAGGGCGATGAAGATTTCTGTATTCTGGGTTGTTGCACTGTGTAGTCTGGTCGATGTTTACAAACGTTTCAGAGGTCATACTGCCTCCGTCATCAGGGCGATGAGTATGAAGATTTCTGTCTTCTGGGTTGTTGCGCTGTGTAGTATGGTAGATATTTATCAACGTTTCAGAGGTCATACTGCCTCCGTCATCAGGGCGATGAGTATGAAGATTTCTGTCTTCTGGGTTGTTGCGCTGTGTAGTCTGGTCAATGTTAACCAACGTTTCAGAGGTCATACTGCCTCCGTCATCAGGGCGATGAGTATGAAGATTTCTGTCTTCTGGGTTGTTGCACTGTGTAGTATGGTAGATATTTACCAACGTATCAGAGGTCATACTGCCTCCGTCATCAGGGCGATGAATATAATATAGGAAGGAAAAAATGTAAGAGAAGAAAGAAATTAAGAAAAGAAAAGGAAGTTAAGAGAAGGGGAAGGAGCGTCATAAACTACGCAGTATGTGGTTCTGAGAAACTGGACGAGGAATGTATTACACTTTCGCATAAAGATTGAATTCAGTTTTGTGTTCAGTTATGCCACATTTCCTGTTATAACCAGAATACGAAATCTTCTCGTTTTATCATGACAGAATTGAGATCATTTTAATCGTATTTAAAGATTGCAATCTTCCTCGTCGATGCTTACACTCCGACCCTTCAACCCTCTTCACACTATATAGGAGGTATCTCACATATGATAGCCAAGTACAATGAATAACTATGGAATTCAGTAATAGAGTACAAACTGCATTTCTCTTGCTGAGTTAATACCGGAGCCACATATGAGACGGAACACCGCTGTGCATTATATACAAGTTTTAATTCATATATATATATATATATGGCAACGTTTCTGAATGATGTCAGAAGGGAAAGAATTAAGAAATAAAAAATTATAATAACCGCTACTGAGAAACATTTAAGTCTATTTCCCCAGCAAACTGCCAATCATTCAATCGATTTTAGTACAAGTTTCGTGCCACTATGGACAACTCCAGATCGATTGATTAAGAAATATAACGAACCTTTGAAATGTGTGCAAAATAACGCTATTCAATGTAGAAAATAAAATATTTTGAATAGAAATCGATTTTGGACAAAGATCTTAATTTGTATATAACTTTGACGTAAATTCAAAATCAGTATATGATGGAAGCTGGGAATAGATTTTCTCTTGCGTTTAATAAAAATAAATAATGTATTATTGTAACTAGGAATGTGAATTTTAACTTTACAGCGCTTATGCACAAATACATAAACTGTGTGTTTTCCTGAAAGCAAAAAATGGACGTCGTGAGGATGTTTGAGTTTTTATCATAAATTTCACAAAAGCAAATAATGCCCACGGCAAAGAAATTTAAAGTAGCTGCAGATATTTACGCAAAATACATATACAAGAAATTATGATTACAGAATTTAAATTTCGATTAAAATTGGAATCTGAAACTGTTCTATGTAACCATTGTTTAGTAAAAATTTCGTACAATTTAATGAACTAAATTTCATCAAATGATGTAAAGTCTATGAAACATGAGGAACAAAGCCACTTACTTCAGCGTTTATTTAATTTTTGTTTCTTAATGTATGGGAAAGATTTCAAGAACAATTTTCAGTCAGGAAGTTTATGGTGAAGACGAATTTGTGCTTTGCTTCTAGCGATCGAAGTTGGCCATTTTGTGCTTGTCTCTTTTAATGTTACTGCTTCTGGCAATGGCCCTAAGCCTGCATTGGTAAGTACGTTTGTAAATCTTACCAAAGGTCTCTGTGAACCGAACAGCAATTATATCAGGGCTGGGCTTCGGGCCCTTGGGATTCTTCAGGGAGGGGGGAAACCTCTCCTCCAGCGGCTCCATAAATTGAGGAGAGAGCTTCCCGCGTAATCCTACAGATCCACGTTAAAGGGGGGGGGGACTCTGAAGGGGTGAGAGGCAGGGCCCTTGAGGTGTTCTTGAAGAACACATTATAAAGCTCAGGGAAGATTATGATGCTATATTATCCTATCTGCATGATGAGAAACCCTGCATATTCTATATTCCAACCACACCCCTTGGCTCCACCCCCACATTCTGAAAAGCGAGAAAGTCACAAATAGAACTAAAAAAAGGAAATAGATGTGTTAAGAACATCTACTTATTTTTGCCGCTGAGGGTGCTGATGACTATGAGACGAGAGTAGCAGATTCATGCATTTATTTATTCTGACGTGAAGAGCTTTGTATGAGTACAGATGAATGGTATGCGAGCATGTTACTCTTATTATAAAGTTCTACCCGCTTCATTATATGAGCCGGGATAGTTCAGTCGGTATAGTGATTAGCTACGGGCTGGACGACCGGGGTTCGATCCCCGACGGGGGCAGAGGATTTTTCCTCTAGCCTCTGCGTCCAGACCGGCTCTGGGGCCCCACACAGCCTCCTATCCAATGGGTACCGGGGGGCCTTTCCCGGGGGTAAAGCCGGCAGGGGCGTGATGCTGACCACTCACCCCCATCTAGTGCCGAGGTCAAGGACGGGAGGAGCTATACCTCCACTCACCCCAAACGCGTACATGGCGTGTAGTTGGACAAACTTTACTTTTTATCCGCTTCATTATACACCAATAATTCGTTTTAAGAGGTTTAAAATAATTACTCCTTTTTTCGCTTTAACTTATTTGAAGAATGATAACCCGTTTTCGGAGTGCGTAATAAATTTTCACTACAATCAAACAAACCAAACCGTCAAAATGGTATCGTATTTTCCACGATCCCCCCGCGCCACTCCCACAGAATCGTCCTTACGACACAACACGTAACAATCAGCAAGCTCAACTATGTACTTTAAATGCACGATTTATTATTATTTGCTGTATGATGGATATCTGGAGGAATCATGACTGTCAATGAGGCGTTTTTCACCGCTAACGACAACATTAATATCAAGTTCCAGTAACTTAAGAATATTTAAAGCGGACATCATATTTCTACCACACGTCAACCACAACAAAAATAAAGTAGGTTACGATATACTTCATTCACTTTGACAAAATTAAACGTAGAAGCTACTGGAAATAAAATAATTTTGACTTTCGAAAAGGTTTTACTTGTTGCGTTTACATTTCTCTGTATTGGATATAAAACATATTTATCGTAACAATGGAATATGGAGGATTATGACAAACAGCCTCTAGGACTAGGTTTAGATGGTTTCTCTATGCTTTTTTGAGGCATCTGTTTCTTGTCGTCCCAATGGTTTGTATTTCAGCCCCTGCTTTCCCACTCTGCTTATTTACATTTAATGTTAAGTTTGTATTTGTATTAAATTGTGCCCCGAAAATAATTTAGTAACATTTAAAGCTGACCTAAAAGCAAAGTTTTATATACAGGCCTATAGAACAGAAACCAAAGCACTGGAACTGAAAACTTAAGCGGAGAACGGTTGAATACTTTCTAAATGTCACTTCGTTCGGAAGTCCGTGGCAAGATATATTCCGTAAATACTTCCATAGGAGGAGGTCACCAGTAACAGGATTCGTCCGCAGAATGAATGCGGTGAGTAAGCATATTTTCTGTCCAAAGTCTTTAAGTCCACAGATTTAAATGTCATCTAAATTGATACAAATAGACACGGGTGAATGTTAGGTACATTTGTAATTAATTTCTTTGAGGGTTTCTCCTCTTATCTGTTTCATCTTCTGTTCATCCCCTTATCCACCCTCTCTGTGACAGTGACAATTTTGCAAACTCTCTTACGGAAGAACACGGCAACCAGGGACGGAGTGAGATAGAGATTATAAGTATAACAGATCTAAAATCGACTAGATGAATTTCTCCCCTCCAGGCTTAAATTTTCCAAGCTTTAGTTTACATCTGAAATTATAACTCAAAGCAAAGTTCTACTACAGTTTTAGTAGTGCGTGTGTGACTATTAAAATACAATTTCATTCCAAGAAAATGCAGAGAGGCACTGAATATCTGGCCTATTATGCTTTCTTTATTCTTTTGGGAATCATCCAACCACCGCTTTAGGAGATTTAACTATCCTCCCACAGGATATTAAAATTATTCAACTTTACAACATTCACCGATAAATGAATGCTATCAAATTGTTTGACTCTACATTTACGGTAATAACTTTAAATATATTCAAATTAAATAAATTGAAACAACCGTCATGCTAGAATAAACATGTTTTGCAACTTAAAAAATTAGGAACGGACACATATTTGGATCCTTACGTATCGTCAACACAAATGCAGTTTCCTATCGATAATTTTGTCATTCTACATTTCGATAATGTACAGACTGGTTTTATAAAAGTAATTCAAACAGAAACGTTATGAGGATGTCCAATTTTCTCCTGATCTCTTCTTCGAAATAAATTTTGAAAAAATATTCAAATAAAATGTGATAGGAGAATAATGTTTAACCCACGGGCCTGAAAGCCAAATGCAAAACATTCTTTCTTTGTCGCCGAAGTTTATACACTGTCATTCATCGGAGCTGAAAAACTGTTACGGAACTTTGCGAAACAGTTAATGTAATATGTTTATATTTTACGGCGTAAAACATAAAATGGAATTAATGCCTGAATTTAAATATCTTCTCTGCAATAAAAAATGTCGGATTTAAATTTCTATCGCTGTATCAAATTTGTTCTAGGTACTTAGTATGCTCAACATCGTAATTATTTATCATACCCGTTTTACTGGTAACAGCTCTCCAAGTTAAACTAAACGGAACATACAAAACACGTATTTCGTATAGACGCCATTAATTAAGAGTCATATATATGCAGAGATGTCCTACTGTTATAATAGCTGTGACTCACTATAAGAATGTACAGCAGGTTACAGCACATACGCGCATGTTTATGAAACTTTGGTAAGACGAAGGATGTGAGGGTACAAACTACACCATAAACAAAGTTCCAGACTGGAACGTATAGTTCTCCCCTCTGTTATTCCACCTCAACACCTGACGCGAGAAACTTCCAGCTTTCAAAGGAAGTATGGACTACAAGAGCCGGTGCCAAATGCAACATTTTCTTGCCCGAAATGCCATAATAAAACGTGCAAATACTACTGCCCTGCCTTCTTAGCTTAAATCATATACACATTTACAAGTGTTTGCAACTTGCATAAATATTTCGGAAATCGTGAAGTTGCAGGCACCGTGTGGAGCGGATTAGTGCTTAAGGAAAGTTTCTTTTCTTTCAGAAAGAGAAAAATACAAGTTGGCACAATGCGGTATAGAAAAAGTTTTTCATTGTAGCGTCTTAGATTACTTCGAGTTCTGCTCCTGGGCGAAACTTCAAGGAAACCAACTCCGAATTCGGATTATGTGTTTCGTGTTATCCTTCCTCTCACGTAATCTTTAATGGACGGACTTTTACAAATCAAACTGTAAAAGTAATCTGTGGTTATCTAAAAGTTAACTGATCACAGTTAGGGCAGAAAATATAAGGAATTGAAATTTACAGTTGTAAATGTTTTTAACGTCTGTCCATCATTTAGATAATAAGAGCCCTTTAGAGCTTCTGAAGGAATTAAACAAATTTACTTTTATGCTGTTAGCTCGTAATTAGAGAACCGTTAAAATGATTTAGATTATGCTGACGGTCTTTGTAATCAGTCCCGCCTATTCATCGCCCTGATGACGGAGGCAGTATGACCTCCGAAACGTTGGTAAACATCTACCAGACTACAAAGCGCAACAACCCAGAAGACAGAAATCTTCATACTCATCGCCCTGATGACGGAGGCAGTATGACCTCTGAAACGTTGGTTAACATCTACCAGACTACACAGTGCAACAAACCAGAAGACAGAAATCTTCAAGCAGGATGCTGCAGTGGTAAAGTTGTACAATTGTTCTGATGTCGGACGGGTTACCAGCTGACCTGACAGGTTTTACGTTCTTTTCCTGTCTTTACAAACTCTAGATAGAGGTTGATCACTCATCCAAGGAGTCATAAGAAATGCCTAAATAGCTTAGAGACCTCCCATATGTGAGGCGTCCAACGTTCTTCAGCGATCATACAGCCACGGAGTAAGCGAGTAAAACGCGACTATCTTTTTCTCGGAAAATACGTGCTATACAAGTCCGACATGAAATAGCCTGTGGGCAACAAACGTATGTAAGAAAAAATGGGGGTTCAATATCTTGCCTGGCATTCATGACACGAATACCTTTACATCTGTAGGCCTACTTTTACGGCCAATAAATCTAATACAAAGCAGGAGACATCCCTACTTTCTTCTACGTGACTCGTCCTTATTTTAAGTTAGATGGCTACTGGAGTTCATACGTGCATCGGGATGATGGTGAACCTATACGGCCAGTTTTCTTCCCTGTAAAACCTGCCAACTGACTTCGTATCTCCATTTATATCGTACTTACAAACTAGTGATTCTAAGAGAACTGTAGAGAATTTCTTCCTCCCAACCCTACTATACCCTCCCCCTCCTACATATACACAATATCGCCTATCGATCCCAAGTGATCCTATTCCACCCTTTCCATTACAAGAGTAAATAGGACGCTACGGTTGCTGAGACATGCAGCACTGGGGAGTACACCCGTAGGGCAAACCAAGGGAGTAAGGTGAAGGTTTCGGAATACAGAACTGCCATTGTCACAGGGCACCAATATTGGGGCTGGACCTTCCGTCTTGCCCTCAAGCATCTACTGCAAACACGACACAGGTTTAACAGGTCTCACGGGTATCAGGGAAAACAAAAGATTTACGTGAGCAGATTTTGTCTCCCCCCTGAGACTCTGAGATAATATATGCTTATTCTACAGCACTTCCTATTCCATTGGTGAATATTAGCACAACATCCACATTCAATCCAATTGGATTCGTTTTCGTGAGGGGAAAGTTTTCTTCAGCACTGGTGCATTTTACTTTAGTGTTCCTCACATTAGGTTATACAACGAATAACATGTAACTCTCTTTAGGCTAATCAGACACCATACAATTTATTTTTCTTGCGTCTCCAGCAAAGTTTGTTTGAGCGTTAGACTTCTACCAGACTTTCAAATAAAAATTACGAAGGCAATAAACAACAGGCTCATATGAAGAAACGAGAAGAGGTCGGTTCAGTTAAATAAAGTCGTCCATTTTACAACCCCGTGCATAGAAACACAGGGATGTGTTAACACTTATGCCAAAGATGAGTTATTTAGAAACACAAAGTCTGAAGTACGAGTCTTTATTTAAAGAAAGAGATAAGAAAGAAAGAAAGAAAAAGAATTATCTGACACAAAGGAAGAATAATTAACAAACAAGGACGTGTTTTTGTAATCTTATGACAAATGATGCACAACTTGCTACAGACCATCATTAGCAAACAAAACTATTATTAAATATACGGACTGAATAAATTAAAATGTTACCAGAAATAAAAACAGACACACAAAGTGAACAAATCTATGGTTTAATAAGTATAAAGACATACAAGACTCACCACAGATCGGATTTCAATTTCCATACTAGATTAATAGCAAAATAAAACCAGCTCGTTTTTGCGTGTTTCTATCATGGAGTAGACCGGAAACTTTCTCAACTCAGAATCCACAAATTATAATTCTGAACTGTCAATATTACGCTCATCATATCAAGGGCAAGGAATCGGGCAGATGAGAAATGCATACTAAATATTTGCCGGTAAACCTGAACGGAAGAGACTACTTGGGGAAACTTGCCGTAAATTGAAAACAATATCAAAAAGCGTCTTAAAGAGATACAATTTGGGGACGTGGACTGGAGTCATCTGATTCAAGAACACGGTAATGCACCTTCGATTTCCATAAACGCCTAGAAATTGATTAGATGAGCAACTGCAAGCTAGCCAAGACGAGCTCCCCCTTAGAGAGAAGCAACAACATGACACGAGAATTTCTTTTTCGCTTTATCATTCAGTGTTAAGAAATGCTCACAGCAGAATACATTAGTCGCACATTTTTCGTTCATGACATGCAAGTGGTCAAGAAATATTATTTGAATAACTCGTTGTTAGTTTGAAAATTACTACATGCGACGAAGAGCTCTGCAAAGTTCAAAGAACAGGAAATCTGAATTATTTTTCAAGCACAGCGAAGGACTACCTCATGCTGTCCAGTACTTTGTAATCGCCGATTATATTCTTCTCGGCCAGTAAAGTGCCGAACGAAGAACTAGAGAAAGTACTGTAGTTGTAGTTACAAGAACCAGGATCTGTATTATTTATAAAAATATTCTTTCAGACTGTCAGCAAACTCTCCAGTTTTTCTCAAACGCCACATGTAAAATACCAAACTAACCGCGGGAGATCTTTGTTCACCACTAAAACCCCTTATTCCATTTAATAGCTATGAGAATTTTGAAAACATCCCAGAAGTTTAACAAGAGTATTTATGCGTTTAATAAAAAAGTAATAAAATCAAAGTAGGGCTTCATCCCATTTGGGAACCCTTTTACAAAGTGTCGGTCGCCTGCGTAGGGGCTCATTTCCGTGCAGCACTAACCTTCTGTTGAGCGCGGGGCTTCAGCTACGGTGCTGCCCAATTACGTACTCCTCTTCTGTGCCCCATAATGAAACCCATTTCACCCACACCCTGTCTTCAAGACTGGGACAAACGTTAAGATGACCATTCACTGGCAGAATCGCACAATGCAGAAAGTTAAGTTCTTGCGTTCCACACAGAGAGAATTTTTAAGTGTGTAACCCCAAATTATGTACATTTAACTTCTCGGACAATTCTAATCAAATGCAAATATGATTCCCATTATAAGTTGAAAATGTTTGGGTTTCTGTATAAACGACGGATGTCGACGTATCAGAAGGAATAGATTTAGGTAAGATTCGAATACCTACCATTTCAGCTGTTTTCAGCACGTTAGTTTGCATTTAGGATGCCACAAAAAGATTTATACGCACATTCAATTAAAGGAACAACATTTAAATCCATTACATACGTCAGCATCAGCATTTAATGACTAACAAATTTAATATTCTGTATTTTCATATGATAAAAATAATGACGAATAGCGAACTTCTGTGAATACGATAACGAAACTTAATGCTCCATAAACGACATGTAATTTCTTAAATAACTAAGCAAGCTTTTTAAAAAGTATTCTACTAAGCGGAGTTATTTAATTAACATTAATTAATAATTCATTCAGAAAGTGTACATTTCTCCCTATAAACACTTCGAATTCTCATGGTCCTAGTGTGCAGAGTGAAATGTGAAATTTCTAAGTTTTCAGTGTTCTAGTCCAGCAGAACTCTCGAGGTAAAATTTAACTAAATATAACGCTTTGGAATCTTTCCGCATTATGATTTCTTCATTATAGTGAGCACCAAACACACCTAGCACGTAAGCACAAGCATTTGTTTTAATCCGCCGAGCCCACATATTCAGGAAGCTGCGAAGAAGAGAGCTTCAGAGATCCCCAAAAGTTTATGACGTCACAAGGTATTTAGTGGTGCGAAAGGGCTCAGATGCTGAAGTGCGGAGAACCTTTATGGATGAGAGGCCATGTGGATATTAAGGTCCCTTCTTTCACACGGCTTCCCAAGTAATGAAATTCTACGTCAACAATTGTTAATCTCCAAGCCAAGGTGGGCCTTTACACTTTTACCGTAAGGAATCTTAATTCCTCACTGGTGAGGAATATTACACACGATCCATATTAAGAAAGAAACGTGAATATTGTAGGGCAATGACTGTAAGCGTCTCATCGGTTATAAAAAATGTTCCGCCTAATAGATTAATTAAAGATCCCCTGCTTGTTAGAGTTTATAATAATGAGCGTGTTATCTACATTCCAGAAATTATCTCACGATTTGCTTATGAATGTCTTACCTTTTATGAAATAATGCTCTTCGAAAAGTAAAACTCAGTGAAGCGATTCCCCAGTTGTGAATACATTTGAATTAAAACATAACGTAGTAGGGCATATAAAACAAACTGGTAACGTGAGAGCCATAACAGAAATGTGGAAGAAAGTATCTGGAAAAGGGCTATTTAAGAGAAAGAAAACGTTATTGGAGTATTATGCAAAAGGGTAAATCCGGGAGAGATGTCGCAAAGACAAGTTTTTATCGCCCTGTATCTCTGAGAGTTTATTTGCTGTAGATATTTTGTTTACGGATTAGTATAATAGAGATCTTAAATATAATATCTCTGAATTTTCAGCCGTTTTGACCATTTTTGGATTGAGTTAAAACCAATGTTGCAAAAAGTGTGGCATCACTCCCGGATTTACAATATTTCGTTTCTAAGGAAGCAGACTGAGGATTAGACAAAAGCGGCTAAGGAGCGTGTCCAATAACACGAAGAGTTGTTTAACTAATATGAGAGATATGTGATAAAATCCGACCCACAATCACTTAGTGCAGATGGTTAAACATTTATATCTACCGTATGTAGTATCTCTATAAAATTTTATAAACTACAAGTACATAGCAAAAAGAATTTTCAATAGATAAATAACGAAGCAATCGACAGTATAAATTGAGAGTACATCACTGCTTCCAGCCGGTTTGATCCTTTCCGTATCCTCTCAGCCTATTTAATGAATTTTCAATGCGTGATTTAATTTAATCGAAATACTCGTATTTATAAATTTATTCGTTTATTTAGGCAGACAACCCATACCCGCGTACGTTTGTTCAGTTTTCTGTGTACGAGAATCATGAAAAGGTTTGGAGTATTATCAAAGGTTTTCAGAACGAACGTCTAGTTGTTAGGCCGCACTTCATTACAGCTCCGCTGATATGAAGTTTCATCTGTACTTGAGGACTACGATGGTTGCAAACTAAACAAACATTACTTCAATGATGATGGTACATAACCAGCAACAGAAATACGTTCCCATTACAAAATCGAAAGTTGAACTTGATTAAGATAACGGTCATTTGCTACGTATGAGCCTTTCATAGATGATCAAGGGTTCAAATCACTCGAAGCATGTAACTGTGACCTGGTCTAACGATTCAATTGCGCAACTTGAATTTGTGTCGTAATTAGTCTGAAACTGATGACATAAACAACTCTCTGATGACATGTAATAAATGAAGAATTCGTCATAATCTGCCGGGGCTTGCAGTTTTTTTAATATTCGGATATGTAAAAGAGACTTGTAAGTTACCCAATTCTTCTTCTATCTCAAAGTCAATAGTAACATTTACAGTTAAAATCAAAAAGAAGGTTTGAGGTGACTCTTCAAGCGACTGATTGCCATTATACTGACCTTCCAGGGTTATATCACAACCACATCCATTAACAGTAAACAGACAGACAATAAAATAATCTCTCAATATACTTGCAACCAACTACATGAATACGGAGTACAGCCAACTCTTGAAACGTCGTGTATATGGGCTTATATCTCAAACAATGTACAACGCCCAACATAATATTAGGATTATTAATCAACTATTATCACAAATATTTCTGGATACATTAAAATTAGATTATTTTATTATTACATAATGCTAAATAGTATGCCTACTATCACCTTATAAACTGAATATTTGGGTAAAGGCTTCTTTTTTAAAAAAAACAGTTTTTATGTAATTTCTCTGACAAAATACTTATTAAAACTATAATATATAAATTAAATAGTCGGAATATTCAAAAGGTCAAATTTCCAAAACATTTTATTTCCTGAGAAAATTACACTTACTACAGCCTATTAGACGAGACAATAACATTATTTTGTTTAAGATCCTGGCCGCTTCCGCTCGATTGGCACATTCATCGCCCTGATGACAGAGGCAATATGACCTCCGAAACGTTGGTTAACATCGACCAGACTACACGGCGCAACAACCCAGAAGACAGAAATCTTCATAATAAGAATCGCCCTGATGACGGAGGCAGTATGACCTCCGAAACGTTGGTAAACATTGACCAGACTACATAGCGCAGCAACCCAGAAGACAGAAATCTTCATACTCATCGCCCTGATGACGGAGGCAGTATGACCTCTGAAACGTTGGTTAACATCCACCAGACTACACGGCGCAACAACCCAGAAGACAGAAATCTTCATACTCATCGCCCGGATGACGGAGGCAGTATGGCCTCTGAAACGTTGGTTAACATCCACCAGACTACACGGCGCAACAACCCAGAAGACAGAAATCTTCATACTCATCGCCCTGATGACGGAGGCAGTATGACCTCTGAAATTTTGGTAAACATCTACCAGACTACACAGCGCAAGAACCCAGAAGACAGAAATCTTCATACTCACCGCTGTGAAAACCTCAAATCATACATGAATTTCCGCGCTTGGTAATACAGCTGCTTAGACTACAGAATTGGGTGTTTATTGTAATATTTATCAATATTAAATTCATATTGCTTTCCATGATTAAATACATTTATATTACAGTCTAGAAAACAGGAAGAAATATAACAATTGTAATCCTTTGCTCAGAGGATACAGAACTCGTGTGCTTTATATATGATTAACAAGGAGCTTAGTATTAAGTAGTGTTCAGATTACGTCTTTGTTTTAAATTTATGGGATGCCATTAGAGCATAGACATTGGAACGCCTCCAAGATTTAGAAAGAAACTCATTAATCATAAGGTAGTGCGAAAGAAATTTTGGTTAGGATTTCCCAAGACAGTCGAGTTGGCTTAGACCTATTGTTCTTTAATCAATTCAGAAGCAGCAGTAAACTTGAACAATGTGGAAAATTATCAAATTACACTTTATAAACGCGCTATGACGTTGCTCATTTTATAAGAATTTTCCAGTAGAGTACAGTCACCCGTTTCTAATTCTGGTATAAATGAAAACCACTAATAACCTAAAGGTCAAAGTCATAAACTTTCTGAAGATTGGCATGACACTAAACTAGTTAGCAGAAGCAGCTGCACATTTCATGAAAGAGGCTGTTAATGTGCTCATTTAATCTATGAATTAACACAGTATTCACCTGATTGTAAATCTATATATGCTTTGCTAATTAAAGTTTCATTAAAAATAATAGGTTACGTACCTCATTTATAATTAATTAACTTTTGGAACGTCTTTATGGCCTTGTATAATTTTGAACCATGCGGAATGTCATTTTGAGGAAAGTGGGGTGGAATAAATTGATGTATATTATAGGCCTTGTTAAATCATGCGAGGCTTTTGACTAAAAGCAGGGATGGTGAATCGGAATGGACTCGCAACGCAAACTACAGGTAATTGTATGATTTAGAAGCTAAATTATTCAATTAAAGTCCACAGTGTTTGCTGAAACTGAATTATATCGTATCCCAGGATCAGAGACTCTCAAGTATATGGCGTGTTCCTTCTGAAAAGACCATCTAATAGGTCTATTAACAATTTAAAAGTGGTTAGTGTCATACTAGTATATGTGGAAAGCGGTCTGTGTGGATGATACGTTCCTCCGAAACGTCGGTAACAACCTACAATACTACAAAGCGTCACAACCCATGTCAGTCTCTACATATTCATTGCTGTGAAAAATTGAACTCTCATATAAACCTACTGCCGTAAAATATATTAGAACATGCCTACAGCTGAAAAGGGTTTTAGGAAGATGGATAGATCAATTATAAACATTTGGAGCGGGAATTTGTCAAGAGATCTAATTCATGTGGCTGGAAATAAAAGAAAGGCAAATTTCCTAGTGGGATTATAGAAATGACGAAAGTTAAACAAATTGTGGAAGTGGACACTATTCCTCTTATCACTAAAAACAGGAGTCCACCGTACTAAAGGCCAGGAAACTTTAGGGGGTCGTCCCACTGCCCAGTTGCTGTAACTGCCGTTTAAAATTACGTGAATGAAAGTTATAACCAAATACATGCAAACCCTATAGATTCAGTTCACTTTAATCGTAAGTGGCTTAAAACGAGGAGGCGAAGAGGCAGTAGGTATTAATTAACAGTCATTTTGCAACAAACACAGTAGCCATACTAGTAAAGTTGAAACAATCAGCACACACAAGCAGGCTACAGACCAACTTACTCATTAGGTATGCATTTTAAATAAACACCCAGGGCAGTTCCTCCGCAAGATCTGAATAATAATTTTTTTAGTGATTTATAGGCATACTACCCCCAATTAAAATAATATATTCCTTTGATACAGCGTAAACTACTGAATAATTGATGACTACGTCAATGAAATTTCAGACCAGATCAAGTCAGATATTATCATGTATAAATCCTCTAAAACAATAAAGGAGTTGATTCTCCATTATATTCATGTTCATTAACCGCAGGAATATTGTGACTTTTTGGTATTTATGCACGAATAACTGTTATACGCCCCTTGCAATGAACAGATAGAAGTAAAATTCTTATAAAGGTTGTAACGACATAATTGTGTTACATTTCACACGTTGAAACGAAATGGGAATAGTGAAGTCTGTAGAAACATAATAATGCCACGTACAAAAGCAAAAATTAAATCACCTGCTTAATAAAAGATAATTTGAATTCGTCTGGCTTTGAAATCCCGAGTAAAAGTAACGTTATAGAAAACTATATAGGCCTTACAGATTTCAACTAACTTTTTGTTTTTGGGGAAGAGAAAGTTTTGAGAACGGTTCCATTCATCTGAGACGATAAAATGCTAAAACGGAGATGTCAAATAAATTATCGGCCTGCGAAATTATTCTGTTCATTCCGTTGCAGGGAAGTCTAAAGATAATCGATGGTCCTCCGTCAGTTCAGCTTTCGACTGCATTCTCCACAAAAAGGAAATATGTCGACATACTCGTAACATCTTATTTCATCAATGTGGCGAAAGGGAAAAACCACAGGCAGCCTAAGAATGCATAGGTCGAGAACTTGACAAAAAAAAAAAGTTTGGAAAAGCACGCAGTTCCCTACAATTCAAGCGATTTCCCTATAATCTTAAGTATGACCTTTGTAAAACGCGACAGTGACGTGAGTCATCTGGAGTCAATGACCTTTAACTCCGCACCATAGTACCTACGCCTCTACCAGCAGCTTCCAAAGTTTGGTTGTCTGTCAGAAGATAGCAAAGGGATTTGAAATATGACGTGTTTTTAAAGATTTAATAGTATTACATCTGTTATGTAACTTCAATTATCGAGTACAAAGTAAAGCAGACTTGCTTATTTTTACTCACTGCATTAAACTCAGAGTGACTTAGATTAATTCGGGGGAAAAGCGAGAAAATTTTAAGTTTTTATGGTACAACAGAAGGTTCCTGAGATAACAGCGGTAAAATTATGTGCTGTGTTACCTATACAATTCTTTGTGTGACTAAATAACGTGTTTATTATGTGATATAAAACGGTCATAAAAATAATCCGGTATAATTGAAAATTGAAATAGTTTGAAAATTTTATGTAAAATTCTTCAATAACAAATTTAATTAAAATCGGATTATCCTTCCTTGTCTTGTTCGTGGTTACAGACAGACAGATGAACACTATATAGAACCACAGAGTTCTAAAAGGCACTAAGTCGCGTCCAGCAGCTCAAAACTAAAATGGCGGAGGAGGAAAGGGTCCTTCAAGTTACGTAGCCAGTCAGCAAAATGAGGTCAGAGACTGGCTTACGATGAAATGAACAACAGAGATAGTCAGCATCAGCATTATCACAAAGGGACTGGGAAGTCCAAGATGTTAACAGTGTTCATTAACTGTTTTTCAACCATAAAAATGTAACATCTGTAGCAGCTATTCTTTCAGAAACTACACTTTAAAGAACTTACACAAAGCGGCCACTAAAAAATAAAGAAGACTGTGCATAACGGATTGCTTAGTGGCAATTTCTTTTCGTTAATGCTAGTATAAAACACTCGTACTTTGGTGCGCATCATCGCATCCTGATGTTAATGTTTCCCTGTCTGTAGGATTTAACGCCCCGTTCTTTTGAAACTTATGTAGCCCCTTAGGTCCGCTGCTTCAAAATCGAGGTAAACCATCTCATCTCTGCATACAGTGTTTTCGTGAATATAAAATATAAATAATCCCATATAACTTACACCTTTTTAGAAACTTAACGCCGCCCAGATACTCACAAAATTCCCCACTTTTTGTAATATATCGACCTGTTATAGACAAGAGCAATATATTTCCTTGTTTTTTCAGTTCGAAAAATAAATAGTGATAACGCCATCAATAATAGGCCTTTAGGATTCTCTCCGAATTTTCTGTAACAAAAATTTGCCGTACATAACGAATTTATGTTAGGCCAAATGCAAACTCACATTATAGTAGGATATTATTGACGATAAAAATCAAAAGCTGACAAATATGATTAAAACCGACTGTAAGCCTACTGAAATATTCATACATATTTCCACATAGGAAATCCAGCACAGAACCTGCTATTATAACAAAAGTCAGTTCAGAATAATTACTATACACCACAGCAATGCGTTGTGTTTTAAGAGCTCATGCTGAGCGCTGTTCTTAGATGCGGTGATAAAAGCTTTCTTCCTTTTGCTTACAATCAAAGCACCTTTGCAGACGCGTTCTACTTACGGTATATAAAGATTACACTATAAGTTAGTCATACTGCTGTAACTCGACATAGCCATTTGTAATTAAACTCTGATAAATATATTCTAGGAATTTCTTTCAAACATCACAGTATTTCACCATTTCCTTAAGACTGAATTCCTTTTTCAAAGTATTTTAGAGTCTCAAAAACGTGCAAATGAGAGAAAGTTGTGTGTACAGACCTCTACATCCAAAAGTGTAGTGGACGTTATGTAAATCTGTGAAAGTTGTGAAGAGACATACGATTCCTACAGTCTGTTGCTAGGCGTAGATGGGATTCATCTGGCTTAGGAGAGGTGGGTGGTCTCTGATGAAAAAGGCAGACATACACAGTAAGGCAGACGAGCAGTCAGATATTGAGTTTAATGTGATGACTGGCCGAAATGTTGCCCTGTAATGGCCTTCCTCCATAGCCTGTGTTTGCTTATTATACGTATGTATTGAGTGCTGTAGGTATTCGAGGAATTTGATAGTTTGATGGCATGAGGGTGAAAGAACGTAGTTTATAGGCTGCTCATTTACGTTCCACGCGTTTACATGAAGTTTACTATTGCAGGATTTCAGATTGGAGAGAGTGGAATCACCTCATACGACCACAGAGCGAATAAACGTTCAGTCAGTCTAATGGAACGTTTACATTCGTTTGAATTTTGTAATAAATCAGTAATTTAAAACAAAGGACATGTGACTAACCACGGTTACTTAAGTAACTATACGTCTAATGAACGCTGTCAGGGTGCCTCTAGATCACGATGCATGTCGTCGCATGAATGGTGCAGTTAAGAAACCATTGCCGGACTGTGGTTTTATTAATCCGAAAGGACCCCAGACACACAATCTCAAGAGTAACTGGAGTCAAGAAATTAACAGGGCCATACAATTTTCTTATTCGCAGGAACAAGTTAGAAGACATGGCTTTCTATTTTTGCTCATTCACAGTTAAAGTACGACGTGAGCCGGTCGTCTGCAGTCGTATTCACAGAGGCGTTTCATTTCGTAATCTCCGAGATACGCGATTACACGCTATTTTATGTAAGTACGACAGGAAATTTGTTTTAAAAAATGGCCGGCACATGGTTGTTCTGTTCGCGCAGGCACGTCATCAGATTTAAAAAATAAAATAATTCATCATCATCATTATCAACATGGATTAGGCTGCTTAATCTGTTCTAGCTCCAAGTGCAGGCCTAATCATGAAAGATTGTAAAACTCATCTTACTTTAAAATTTGTAAAATGCAACGACAGACATTCCCCCAACGCATTAATGTTCAGTCGCTTGGGATGATATTTACAAGTACTTCTGGGCCAAGCCATTAGTCCGGAAATTACAAATTTATAAGAAAATGTTATTCTCAACATCATCATGGATTAGGATCAGTACGATGTTCAAACGTTTCCGCCAGAGGGTTATATTCTGAAACAGATGAATTCCTCATATGCTTTTCTATTAACAGATTTTTAATATTATCCTCTTACCTACGCTGGTGTTTTCCATTCACTGTCTATCACGATTTTAAATCAAAATTTAGTACGCATTTCTCATTATCCGATCTGCCCCACCTACATCACCTTCCTTGATTTTAACACCCTCGTAAAGTTAGCCAACAAATTATGAAAGTTCTCATTACTGCAGTTTTCCCTATCGCCCTGTTACTTCCTATCAGAATGTTTCCAGTCGACTTTGAAACTCTTCGTCAAAACTGAATATGTAAAATCTTCCTGCAAAAATAACGAAATCCTAAGAAAGCTGAGTGAGGAATTTTATAGAATCTCACAATACTAAAATATTTAAGGTAGTTTGAAACTCCGTTACGGTGTGTAAAAATTGTGACTTAGTTCTGAAGTGATTCCACGTTATATTTTTAAAAAACTGAATTTTCCCTTCCGCATTGTCAGCTTTTCATATGGACATTTGCTTATATTTTTATTACCTACGCAATCTGATAGGCGAAACACTGATTCGAATACCAACACTGGCAATATATCAACATAGTGTATTAAGCAAAGTGGTTTGTAGTGAGGCAGAAGGCCATTTCTGTAATTCCCCGGTGAAAGGGGAGCACAAGTATTTTGCTGTATACTTCCCTTCCCCGTCTCTCAATCAAGTTTCCTTATCGTCTGGCTCCAGACTCGAATACAGAAGGTTGTTCAGGAAGTCGCCTCCCCCCCCCCCCCAAACCCAGTCTCTCTTCTCCGTTGCTATGGCTTAACATGTATGGCATGAAGAAGCCAAAATCTTCAGAAAGTTACAGGGTAAGTAGTGGAAGAAGCAACTGTTCCTAGGGGTGGTGTTTAGATAATGCCATTACGACTACCGTATGAAGTCACCGTACCTAAGGTCAGCTACTGTTCAGGCCAAAATAACTGTAAGTTTATGTTTCAAACACACTTTCTCTTTTTGACGAGGATTTAGAAATTATATTCAACACGCAAAGAAACACAGATCGTCATTTTACTAAGGTTTTCTTTAAAACGTTAAATCGCGATTAAGAGTTAATTAGCAATAATAATAACTGTAAAATATGGGCGGAGGGGAGGGGGGGAGTTCGATGATGAAAAGGTGGGTCGGACGGAAAAAACTTATGTTAGTGCCGATCTGTCCAACACTGATTAGGTCTGATTAGGTGGAAATAAAATATCCTGTAGGGGAAACACATTTTTTACAACGAACAGATAGATTTATGACGTTTCCAAATGGGGCATAAAATGGACGAAAAATCGTCTCTAAAATATAATTTTAAATTAAAATGGTAATATGAGTAAGCTCCGACATTTTACTGCGATCCGCAGGAATGTATATGGCCGAAATATTATAACTAGTGCGATACAATACATTTTCAAGGGTTTACACAGCATACATGCGGCCTGGTAAGAAAATAAACCCTTTCGACTTAGAACCTTTTATAAAACGTATGTTATTAAATAACTCGCAGCTACAAGCCCACAAATACACGTTGCTGAAGGCTATCTATCAAATTTGCACATAAAGCTACTCAAACACATTTAAGTTTCGCCAATAATACATAGGTATATTTTGCAAAGAAATTTTCACAGGATTAATCTCTGGCTAGTTTGACACTGCACTGTCCAAAACACTCTTACTGTTAATACCGTGACAGTAACGTATTCAGTCTATTGTGCCAACTGATCTAAACTATTGCGTATTTATCTATAAGAGTCATGACATTATTAAACAAGTTAAATAATGAAGATTTCCGTCATCAGGACGGAGGCAGTATGACCTCTGAAACGTTGGTAAACATCTAACAGACTACACAGCGCAACAACCTAGAAGACGGAAATCTTCATATTCACCGCTGTGAGAAGCTCAAGTCTTACAAGTTAAACAATGTCTCTCGTGTCCGAATTTTTGAAACAGTATGAAAATGTGCAAATCATACACTTTTTCATGTTTCACCTTAGCATCTCTGTAAATAAATGACCATATAAGTGTGTGTATATACGTACATTTTAATTATTTGAACAAAACGTACTCACTTCAATGACGCATAAATCAATTAGGCAAAAAACGAGAAATTATAATTAAAATAACAAAGTGCCCAAGGGTAACACAACAACACTCTAATTAATTATAATTAATAATTACTCTTTTGCATGAGGGAGTAATGTTTTATGACAATATTCATTGTTACAGTTGATTGAGATCCACATGAAACGAAGAAACCACTTTAACCTAACTTTCGTCTGTGACCCTGTTATATTATTCACGGCTTAGCATCATACTGAGTGCAACAGGAAAATTAAGATTCCAGGTCACCTGCATCTAACAATTCTCAGGAATGCATACACTTAAGACAACATTTAACGTTTCGCTTGAATGTTGAAAGAATAAGAATAAAACCTAATATCGGATTTCATGCTCCTGTAAAGTATTGAATATTGACAGTGAAAATATTCATATAATATTCAGGTTAACAATTCGTGAAAGACAAAGATAAATAGAAATGAGGTTTATATTTTTGAGCAAATTCAATAAAGACGTCTACATTTTTCAAGTTCATACACTACATTCAATTGGTTCGCCAAATATTATTTCCCCTAGCCCATTAATTCACTCTAATGATTTGAAGCACGTGAGACGTCTGGTAAAATTAGGATAGAAATTTTGATATATTTTAAACGTTACATGATGGGAGATTAATTTATTCTTAATTCGTATAGAAACCTTGTACTTCATTCTTTGGATATTTGACAAGGGTAGTTTGAATAATATGTCAGCAAATTATTTATTTTACAATTACTATCGAGGAGCTGAAACAGAACTAAAGAACAGCAGATTCTAAAATACTGTACAAAGGAAAGTTTCTTACTTTTAAACGTTAATATCATGTATTTTAGACGTGGGATAAATGGTTAAAAATTTAGCTGAAAATGAAATATTAATTTATTATCGCAGTGAATTTTATAAAAATCCAAGGACATTGGTTATTCCAGTCTGTTGAGAGACTGGTATCGCTATGTTATGTTCACACTGAAGATCTTGTGCCACCTTCCATCCGACAGTTGGCTTAAATTTTCAGGTGCCCGTCATTTTTCAGCTTTATCTGGATATGTTTTCAACCGCCTCAAGTATGTTTCTCCGTAAGAACTTCCTAGTGAATAATGCATTGGCAATTGCATATATCAGGAAAACGGCTTTGCAGCGCAAAATAAAACCTTGTGTTATGTCAGCAGTAGATCGTATTGCAAGGGCCGTGCATGGAGGATGGAAACTTGGTTTGAGCACACGTCTGGAAAAAGTATTACACGAAATGATCGGAGTTACTGTATTTCAAAGGAAAAGGAAGACAAGATGAATTCCTCCCCTGGAGAGGTTGCTGAAATGAAACCAGCATATGTCAAGGCCTTCACATGTCTGAATACTGCCCTAAGCGACGAGAAATTTCCCCATTTTTAAAACGACTCCATTTTATTAAAACTTCGTCAAAATTAACAACAAAAAATTCCTGAACAACGTGATAACATTTTTTATTGGTGTCGATATTCAGTACCTAATATCAGGACGGAGTCACCCGCTAAAACTAAAAGTACGAGACCTTGGCCGTATTCTTTCTTACACAGGTGTAAATTATGTTCTTCATCCTCCCACTCGTGGTAATGCGACAGTTACCGGGGACGCCACTGTAAGTATTAAGTTTCGAAAGGCGTTTATCTTCATACTTGACTAAAGTGGCAGAAGGGCTGTCACACTGACAAAGACAGTGTGACACTTGATGGCGGCTCTGGCATCTTAACGCCGTCTGCTGGCTCATTTTTCTTGAAAAAAGAATAAGCTGATCATGCACCCACTTCACATACGCTAGCAAGAAAACTGTTGTAACGTATTATGTTTTAAGAAACAAAAAATAAATCAATTGTGAACTGCCGAAGAGATGCAGCTGCTGGTTTGAGATTGCAGGATTATAAAAGTATATCAGGCCTGCAGTACAAGTTGCGTGGCGTATTACAATGATTGCTGGTTGCCAGTTAATAGTCACGATCGGAACACAAGAACAGCACAAATTAATTGTCATTTAATAAAAAGTCTCCCCTCCCCAATGCTGCCTCTGGGTTAACCTTTAATGACGGGGGTCCTCTAAAATACGCCTGTTAACAATTAGTATCTGGAAACAAATGAAACATTAAAGTAGAAAGACAACGTTTAACGTTTAAACTTACGTCCCTATCTTTTTAATGACAGTAACAGTGTAAGCTGAACTGCAACAGAATCCTGTTATTTTTTGTGTATAACACGCCAATATTTTTAACAAATGTATTCGGGAACAGCTAGGAGGGTTCAGAGTGCGAAAGTGCATAGAACGTACCGTGAAAGACTTTCCGTATTTCGGTACGGTGTGCACATTTCCAATCTCGTTAAACACGTAAGTGGATTATTTCTTCTTAATTTACTTACCGATGCTTTCTCAGCTAAATGCGCCATATAACGTCTGTTAGGAGGATGACTGTTAATGCGAGTGATGAATTAAAGAGGTCGTGATGGGAAGACGCGATGACCTATTCGAGTTTGTATTCAAGAGTTTGAAACGACATAAGAATAATACGAAAGAGTAAGTGTAGTTGGTTTCGGCTGACAACTCCTGAACACGTTCACAAGATTATTTTAGTGAACAGAAGATCTGGAGTAAGAAAAATTGAATTTAATGCGTACGATGTCTTCGTAATTTATTAGCTATTACAAACTGTTTCTACAAACAATAAAAATTCTAACGGAGCAATGTACCGATATTTCTGGTAGAAACGTGAAACATTTTGTTATGTAAGTTTTACCACGGTCACGAAGTATCATATATTCTTGAACGTTTTTTCAGTGTACGGGGTAACTGAAATGGTAGCACACGAGAAAGAGAGAACTACTTGGTCCGTCCCATGGTCTCTTTAATCCGGTCGCTCGCCTTCACATGAAGTTATGAACTCCGGCAATAAAAGTCACAGACGTTGTTGGGTTTGTTACGAACTGGTGAATGCAATCCACAGACATTTAGACTGTTTCTCAGTTCACTGCATTACTGGATCACTTGCTACGTGCTATAGGGACTTCTCATTTCGCAAACAGTTCTTGCAACTACAGTCTGTTTCATGAAAAATACCACTAATTAGTATCTAAAGTTAAGCATATGGTACCAACACGTCATTAAAAGTAGTTGGTTACTATGTTCGTAGTCATTCTTTATTCTACAAGTTCAAAACCTGTCAGATTGTAGCACTCTTACACACAGCCCATAAGAAAACTGTTAATATTGTAATATTTCTGAGTTTGGAAGAGATATTTATACATAACTGACTATCCAGATTTGTGATGACCTACAAATTATGGATTTAGGGTCCACAAATATTCATATTCGTCACATTTTCTTTATATACTTTCTCAAATTATATACATAAGATCAAGCCGCAAGTAATTAAATTAGCAATAAAATACTCCAACGTTTAATTAACGTCCAAAAATGGTACCATTACTGTGCTTCCCTTTAAATGGCATCACATGAATAATTGCGGTTCTTTCAATGTACTTACAAATAAAAGAGGCCCTTCGTCTAGTATAAATCCTTTAGGTTACTTTTAAGTATAGTTTTAATAACGTCCATAGTGGTTTAGATTGTACCATAAGACTATTGTTAATTTACTACACAGTTTGAGTGTTTCAACGTGGTCGCAAGAACATGATTACCGAAAAATATGACTTGAGCAAATTTTGTTTTTTTCCGCTCCGTGTCATTACATAATTGGGCGAATGGAATTTTTTAATAAACACATTATACACCTAATGTTGTCGAGTGTTGTTCCTAACAATGCTCTTGGTAAATAAAACTTTTAAAATGGCGGTAAAATTTAAAATTCAAAAGAAATAAGGAATACTACTTCAACGAACCTACTCTATTCAGAGCACATACGAACAGATACGAATATGGCTCTGTTGTCTTCATGTCGTATGGTTCATAAATATGATAATCAATATACGATGTTAGATCATAAGAACAGAGATCCAGTCTCCTCCTACTCTTCTCAATTGATGCTGCGTCCTCTCCATGAATAGGAAGTGCACTTACTCTAAGCGGTAGTATTTGTTGTAAGATTTATGTACAGTATATAGATAAGGCGCTACGGTCAAACACGGATAAATAGACTAGTCAATCTTCCCTGCCTTTTATACAAAGCGAAGATTCATTACCAAGTAAAATACAGCCCTAAACTGGATCGTAAGTCGAGCCACATGAAACCAGCCCACACCATCACACCATAGGTATATTTCCTTAAGCTCCATCTTATTATAATCTTCATATATTTATGCCCAGGTATCTCAAGTAATACCTTACTTTCAGATATTCCGACTAAAATGTACAGATTTTTATCTCTTCAATTCTTGCTGCATGCATCCTCCTAAATTTGATATCCCTAATAATATATCTTAAACGCGGTTGGAAGCAATTCTTTTATGCATTCGTATAAGTCTCTAATATTTCTGTCCTTACTTTTAGTTTAAAGCACATTAAGTCTTGGTTTTTGCAAGTTCTACTTATTTCATATCTTGCAACCTTCCAGTGTCCCCATAAAATTTACGGCAATAAATAATTCTCTCGCAAATTAAAAATGAAAATTATCCTTATGAAAGCCACATAAGGTAATAAGAATATTAAAGCCATCAAGTACGTGTATGTAATGATACATTGAATTGATCAGCAATGGAGTATCTTTTAGAAGGATTTTATAAATTCCTTCGCGTCCTAGACTTTTTTTGTAAGATACAATCTTAATTCAGTCCCTGTGCTTTGTCCTGCCAGGCACAGATGTTGCTTTACTCAGGGGTTTTACTGCACAGGTCTCAAGAATTGATGTTAAAGCTAAATCTCTTGGACGGATCAAAAAAGAAAATGTATCTTTGCATTCAGATAAATACAAAAAACTGGCGAACAGAAATTTATACTTTGACCGTTCTGTTACTAAGACTTAAATTACTTAAAGATAAACGTTTATCTGCACAGTTAACCCTTATTTGAATTGATGAGATTTTTCAGTAACGATCCTATATGTTTGCAGATTTCCAGAATAGGCTAGACTACAAATTACACAGTTTTTCAATCTTACTAATTAATTTAAATTAAAATGAAATCAGTCTTTGTTACTGGAATAGTCAGGGGAAATCATCTATCTTCACCGTAAAAAAAACAAAAAAAAAAACAATCTCTTACAAATAACACAATTTCGCAGAGGACGCTCTTCTAGATGACACGGATAAAAAGTAATTTTTTTTTGTTCGTCAAACATGGAAGGATTTAAAACACAGAGGGTAACATGAACGTAAAGGAACAGAAAAATTTACTTTTAAATAAATATTGGTAGGAGAAACGTATCGACTTAATATCGTCACTAGACTTTTAAAAGAGGGATCTATCATACGTTGGGTGTTTCAGAACAAAGTGCCGGGGATAATATGATCTAACTAGCAGGACGAAGAAGATTACATGACGATGAACTTCACTATTTGTATGTACTCTCTGATAAATATTGTTAAGGTTATCAAATCATAATGGAAGATATTGAAGAAGGTAGAAAAAATGTAAGGGAAAATATATGCTTACAAAACTACAGATGGAAAATATAAAAAGAAGGGACCATTTGGAAAAAGTTGTCGAAGATAATATTAAAAAGTATTCTTAAAAATATATGACTGTGCAACAGTTTCAGTTAGCTCAAAAGACAAACCAGTAGTACGGTCTTATGAATACGGCAATGAAATTTCGGGTTCTATAAAAGCGGGACGTTTGACCAACTGAGGAACTATTAAGTAATGAAGAAGGATTCCGCTCCATGTAAGAAGTCTTTGACAGAACACAATTAATGAAATAATACAGGGACAGTCGTGTATGTCCGTCTATCAGCATGTTTTATCTCCCACATTACGGAACGGATGTCAATTACACATTGTACTGATGTCTACACAAGATTCGTTAAATTAATTATTTAATTAATATTGCGCATGAAATGGAACCTTATATATTCAACATGCAAAATATCTGGAAGAAAACTAATTTTAATGTATAAGCTTAAAAACACAAATTCTCACACAAATGCTTTGATTCCATCACGAAAACGACAATTACAAATTATTATTAACAATTCAATAACGATAGCTTTTCAATCACAAATGCCACTATACTCGAGTTATTTGCCATATTTGCGCGTTCGTAACTGAGATGTTGGCAAATGTAGTAGATTATGCAGGAAAAATGCTAGTTCATACTTACAGCTTCCACCACTGTTGTTTCTGGAGTCTGTGTTTGGTCCAGCGGCAGCATAAAAGTAAAGAGAGCAAGTTAGCGGTGGAACGAGTAGTTCGTCATGGATCTTTTTGGGTGGAGGCAGGTTCCCTTTCAACAAAGTAATGCCACAGTTGAGGGCAGATTTATGGTCTTGAAGTGTGCTATTCTCTTGCAAAGGGAGAGAGAATGATGGGCATTATGAAGATAAGTGCCGCGAGAATAAATTAAAAGATATGCAACTTTACTGTTCCTCACCATACCCTTTCTAAAGCCTCCTACCATTCTTGCCAACATACATTCACGCCATTTTTCTTTTCCTATTCAGATGTAGTAATGTCACCTTACTGTCTTGCCCTCTGCGTTAACGTTGAGTTAGGTAACTTCTTTGGGAATCTTTAAAACTTTTTGTGCGGGGAAGAAAATTAACTTACGCTTAAAAATCTTTTAAAATCTTCATCTACTAAATTCTGGTTACAGCAATCACAAAAACAGAACTTCGGTGTGGAAATATTTTTTTTACGCAGGGTCGCCACTGAGAGAGATATCAGAGAACATGCCACGATTAAGGAATGTTACAAACAGGAAAGTTACGACGGCAGTATGCTTATTTTACGCCCACTTCTTCTTCTTCTTCTTCTTCTTCTTCTTCTTATTATTATTTAGTGTTCTGTCTGATGACAGGTCCATATGAACAGGATCCTCCTATCCTTTTCTCGGACTGGGACCTGTTCATATACGTTCTTGGCAGATGATCCAGAAGTGATTTGCCATTGCCTTCTTCTGTGTGTGAATGGAGTAATTGTTGGGATGCCACGGAGAAACCGGGGAAGCCCCCGGAGGAAAACTCCGTGTTGCCTAGACCACGGCCTTGCCCAACACAAGTTATAAATTCGGGCACCGCCGGGAATCGAACCCGTAAATTATATAAAAATATATAAAGGTTAGTTGTGTCTGAAATTCTACAATGCGGTTAAAATCTGGTATTGGTCGACACATTTTGGAACGGGGTCTGTTTGAAGAGGTACTGACGCTGCTACCCATATCAGAGTACAAATCATTCTTTGCGCCTTGTCGATCTGAATGCTCCGAGCTGCGTGTTTATATTTTTGCCTATATGTCGGGATACGTTGGGACTCTGTTAGCCTCCAATGCGCTCAGTGTGTATTCCGTGCAAAGAACGCACACAAAACACAGAAGAATATAAACGAAGAGAGAAATAAAACGCTTTGGACAATAATTTATTTTTGGGGAAAACTTTGGATATGGATCCATGTTTAACTCGGTTTATGATTCCCTTTATTTAGTGACACAAACGATGTGTATTTAACTGAAATTAAACAGGCACTGGAAAACTGTATTTGAAAATTAACAACACGCGAACCATATATTAGGGAGAAAGCTATGTTCAGGCTCTTCATTGCTTACGTTAATAAAATGCAGTGTGAAACACACCATCATGTTGCAATTTAAGCACGTAGCATTTCCACACATTGGTAATGCTCAGCCTGTATATCGGGATAATGTCTGCATTCATTTAAACTGGCTGTGGTGGGGAGGACGCGGAAATTTAAATTTGGGTTCCCTCTTTGGTAAGAGGGCGTGAAAACGAGGTTACAAGCCCCAGCCAACAGGAGCGGGGATGAATGGCGCTGTCTCCAACACCACGCGCTAGATTCGCATAAAAATGAGTAATGACAAGAGTTGGCTTAGTTTTGTGCTGGAATGGAGGGTGCCAGGGGGTGGAAATGCATGCACGGATCCTAATTAGAGGACGCTTCTACCGAGACGTTAAGGGTTGGAGGGAAACGGACAATCGGAAAGACGAAAACGAGTGAGAAAGATGAAAAAGTAGATGGAAAAGGAAAACTGAGTATATACAAGAGAGGACTAAGTGCAGGCAAAGAATATTCACTCAGCACTGAAGAGATGCCATCTTGTACGCACGGGTGTAATAGAAAATAAAGCAAAGACTGATTGCAGGATGGAAACAGCAAACTGTAGTTCATTGTTGACAGGAAAGACAAGAAATAAGACATGCAGCTGGAAGAGAGGGAGTTATGATGTTGCTAGATGACGAGACACTGGAAAAGGCACGCAGATAAAGCGCTATTCTGCAACGGTTACAGTCAAACCGTCTCCGGTATCGATAATCTTTACTCATTTCAAGGAAAGTTGACCAAACTCTAACGCTCACGGGCCACACAAGATGGAGACGACCTGTAACCAGGCCTATGAAATCATCTCTTAATTTGTGACTAGTCACATCTAGGTCATTTATTTGTTTACTCTGAAGAATTTAAAAAAAATATGATTCTTACCTCGCCTGCTGCATAAAATGTAAGTTTCCCTGGCAAAAACTGAGCTAGGTACACGCTGTTGCAGAAGCAACTGCTCAATAGTAATTTGTGTGCATTTTAACATCATTTATATTTCAGCAAGAGAGGTTTCTTGGTCCTTAATCGCAACGGGTAACATATCCTTGTCCCGTTCATCCTTTTTCAATAATGATATAAAATTACGAAGTAAGGGCATCGGTGGGCACTCTCTACTGCTCTTCGTCATAAAAATAAGGGCCATGATAAAATTAATGATAATGAAAATAGGACGTGGGTTGGATTCAGCTGATCCCGTATAAAGTTCAGTGGCAGATTCTCTGAACACGCCACTGAACCTTTGGGCTCCCTAAAGGGAGTGAACAATCATTGCTAGTATAGCGACTACCTTCCTCAAAAGAAGCGCTGTGTTCAATGAAGTCAGATAGTTATAAGCAAGCCACTTTATTGTATTAAGCGTCTCGTAAAAGGTAAGCAACCTGGAATATTATAAGCCAGTGGTATTCAACCTTTTTTGTTGGCGTACCCCCAGATGTAATTTCTCTTCAACTTTGTACCCCCAAAGTTGTTGGTGTATAATTCAAGTTATACATAGTATATAATCTACATCTAAAATAAATTAAATAAATTACATTACTGATTATACAGTGTTCATCAAAAAATAATAATTGTTTTTAAATTTCACGTGACCCCTAAGATGTCTTTGCATACCCCCGGGGGTACGCGTACCCCAGGTTGAAAACCACTGATATAAATCACATTCTCTCGTGATTTTAAACGTTTCATAAAAGCTACAAACAAACGTAATTTTACTACATTACGCCTCACCTGAAGGGCTACATCTGTACGAAGGGCTCCTTCGCTGATGGGCTCGGAGCCGTTGTACCACGTCACATTTGCAGCTGGTCTCGCTCCCAAGACCGCACATTCCAAAGTCACCTTTGTTCCTTGCACCACGTGATGCACCACGCCCGAAAGATCCAGACTAAGTGGGCGAACTGCAAACACAACACGAAATATGACAATAACTGCTTTACTCTGGCGACTTCCAATGTTGTCAAGAAGTAGCCTTCACCCACAGCGCAGCGACATTGCATTATCTCATTTGTTAATACGTCACTGCGCTCCAGATGAAGCAATACACTGATAAACACATGAAGATGTTATGTTCTCACACCGTTAAAGATGTCGATGTTATCTTTTGGGTTGCAAAGCCGTGTGTGCTAGTAGACAGTCACAAACGTTTCGGAAGAACATAGTACTTCCATCTTCAGGGAAGAATGTGGAGACAGTATGGTCTTACGAAACGTTAATATCTATCTGTAAGTCAACACAACGTTTCGATTCAGAAGTAAAATACTGTTAAGAACCTTCCTCTTTAAAAGTAACGAATTAAGACCTAAGGCCTGTTTAAATTCAGAATAAATTCCAAGTTACGAATATTTTGACATAACTGAGTCTCCAATAAACGACGTAGTCATATAACCAACCGGTGGCTCTCACAGTGACCAACGTGACTCTTAAAAGAGCCCACGTGTTAATAACAAATCTTTCAAAAACTCTGAAGATGTCTGAACCTGTGAGGATAATTTTAAAATGGAACTGAACGGAATCGAGTGTGAGGGTATGGACTTAATTCAACTGCCTGGGACAGACATTTGTGAAGATCACAACAAACGTACGAAATTCCAGACAGCGAGAAAATACCTGATTACTTGAGCTGAGCTAATAGGCCTGTTAGTTCGCCAGAATCTGCCCCATGGAGTTGGTTACGTGAATGTGTGTGTCGCTCAATTTGTGCAGATCTTCGCGTTTTGCTTACCTGACCTACTTTCGGTGTTACAAACACAACAATGGGCGGGAATCGAATAGCCACTTTACTACTGCTCTGCCCTTTTCACGTCATCATGTTATTGTTAAGTCTCAGCAGTGCACTCGAGATAAGAAACATCCGTGTACAAGCGTTTTCTATGTGCCTTCCGTTGACAGTTTCTGCAGCTCTTGAACACTAGAGACAGTCTACTTATGTTACGTAGGTACATTGATTTGTAAAGTCGGGATGCTGCGAATTTTGCAGAAAGATTAGTCGCATGCGTTCAGAGTTAATATACAATAGATATTAAAGTGTAATTTGAAAAGACACATAGCCACTGCTGACATGCTCAAAACATGTTACTTAAAAATGACTCGAAATAATCAAGCGTAAGATTTATTATGTGACAGTTTTATCGCTTGGAATGAAAAAAGTCACTATTTATACACTTTCTGTTATAATTATGTTCATATTATCCAAAGTTGTCTTTACGTACTTCAACTATCACCAATGTGAACAAAGAAACAACAGCTCATAAATCCCTTACATAAATTAAAAGTCCTATAACTAATGTTAATTTCATACTTTCTTCGACAATTAAAAACAACTATCAGGTTGTTAACCAATACATCGAAAAGCTCTAGACTTTTGTATTAAACATTTCTTTGTTTTTTAAAACACCCCCCCCCCCATCAAAGATTTCCCGTACCAATATCTTCTTTAGTTTACCCTTATTATTCTCGGCTCCCCCAATTAATCTCTCCACATTTCTTTGGACGTACTAATATTCTTCTTTCACGAGGTTAACATTCATTTAGTAATTTAATAAACTGTGTTCCACCCGTCCTATATGTGCATACCATTTCCCCACTGTTCTAAAATAATTTCATTTGCATTTTTGTCTTGTACTTGGGTTCTAATATCTTATAGCTAGCCTGAAACCACAAACAGCTGATGTATTTCTTAATTTATAAATTTTGTATTTCTGAAGTCACATTGCACGAGTCTGTAACATGTTAGGCTAAAGATCAGAAATATCTCGGAGTTCTCTGCTTGCATCTTGCATTATTTATGAAGTAGCATCCCCTGTCGTTTTATACCTCTGTATTCCATTTATTTCTGTAAAAGTCCATCTGCAGTGTATTTTTTGTAGAACTTCGTAAAAGTAAAACGACACGAAAATCTTTTTTTACCAGGACTAATTTAAAAACGTTTGTCCCAAAGAGAAAACGTACGTATGGTGTGCCTAACTACAACGAACGATGTGCAGCCACACACAGGATAAGTGATTTTAAACAGACATTTGCATTCTGTTGACATAAACCACAACTCCTTAATGTTTTCCCTTTCTTAGTAATTAAATATCTGGATATTTTGTCGAGATAAATTCAGATTTTGAGACGAGAAGAATCTAAAACGGAAAGCGACACAGAAAAGCAGTAACAAAATACGGCAATTAAGTGAATAATTCTGTTATAAGTAAGCAGAAAATAACAAGAATGATAAAAGCGGCTATGTCCTTAGTAAAAAATGCTGCTGTTGATGAGAGACGTAGTACGGGATCACTTAACTTACAGGTACCACAAATAACACCATTTCACTTAAAAAAGCCAATGGATAGGAAGTTACGCGCATTTATACTACAGACATACAGGCACGCCTGTCTTCAGACAGTGCAAACGGTTTCGTAAATTACCATTTTTCTTTTTTGCGATTTTGCAGATACGAATCAACTGGCACGGATGAGAATCTAATTGAATCACAGGTATCGTACTGGATAAAGCATTACACATAAAAATTTTAAAATAAAAATGTATATGCTATTTCAATAACACGTATTTTATACTTCAATTTTTTTTACAAGAAACCATTCTGAGAAAATAATTAAAGAAAGATCTGTGTTTCATAATAATTAAGGTATTTTGCCCAGAGCAAAATTTCTAATTCACAGATAACAAGCCAAATACATTGCGTGCTCTTAAACTTGAAAACTTCACTTCCATTCTCGCTCTCATTAAATTTCTAAGTGTTTATAAAATGGAAGAAATATAATGAAGAAGCACTTCAAAGTAGGATTTGAGGTTTTCACGGCAGTGAGTTTGAAGATGGCTGTCTTCTGGGTTGTTGCACCGTGCAGTCTGATAGAAGTTTACCGACGTTTCAGAGGTCCTTGCTGAGTCTCTCAACAAGCAAGGGAACAGATATGTATTATTCAGTACAGCCCACATTACATTTCACCTGCTTTTCACATAGCATACAAATAAAATGTATGCACAGGTTCATAAATAGCAGTAGTATGCATCATATAGTAAATAACACGTATAATATGCCTACATTTAAGAAAATTGCAATAAAACACAATGAAGGAAAATATTATGCGGGCTTATACTCCCAACAGTTACTTCAACTTATGTAACATCATGCGTATGTAAATGAAGATCTCATGTTGGTCGTAATTACTGCATCTGCGTACGAACAGCTGAAATTCAAGAGCTAAATCTCTGCCTAGCAAAGAACCATATTTATAATTTTAAAGAGCTGGCAGAGAAAAGATGGAAAGTAATTCCCATAACAAGGATTGAGCAAGATTTGAGATGTGATGTCGAGGGGTTAGAGGAGAGGAGAGAGGGAAGAATGATGCCAGCGAACAAACACAGTCACATTCAAGAGGACTCGAAACTTGTAATTGCTCTTGAGCTGTTTGTGTTAACCCAAAAGCGGCTGATTGTTAATTCGTGTGGAACAGAGAAGGGGGTGTGGAAAGTCCCGGCTCTCGGTAAGAGTAACGCATCCATCGAACAAGGTGCTAAAGGCAGCAATGCCGATATTTCAAGTGGAAGTTGCAAACCTCACCTCTTTCTGCAGCTGCCCAGCTGGAGATATTTACATAACGTTCGGAGGAAGAAAGCTAGCTACTGATCCATTTCAACACGCTCTTCCCCATCCACAGGCAGAAGAAAGGTGGAAGAAGATAAACGAGCGAACAGCATCGTTCCACAGACTAAAATACAAATCTTTATCTCTTGTTTATTCCTTAACCTTCATCTTCACAAAAGCAGTTTGCTGCCATTGTTCAACTCAAGCATCCCCTAGTTCACCTGAAGGCAGGTGAAATATAGAATGCAGCTGACATAAACACGTGAATGTCTGCTGGTAAAATTGCAAAATACAAACTTATTATGTAAGATTTGAGGTTTCTGTCTTCTGGGTTGTTGCGCTGTGTAGTATGAATCGCCCTGATGACGGAGGCAGTATGACCTCTGAAACGTTAGTAAACATCGACCAGACTACACAGCGCAACAACTCAGAAGACAGAAATCTTCACAAACATATTACATCACATAATTATTTATGTGACACAATGTCTTAGTCTTTAGGAGAAATCATGACCAGGAAAGAGAAAAACTTCACCTTCTTTGTATTTGTCGCCATTCTGTTTATGGACTTTGAGATGGTTTTAAATACTCTACGGAGGTGGGATTTAACAGCAACATTTACAAATTGCAGCATTGTCACAATACATCTATGGTAATTTTATTATTAATAATAGGGGTCGCTCCTATGTTTTAACTTTAGTAACTACCAGCGTACCTATCTATGCGCCTTTAATTTTAAGATATTTTGCTGAAAACAAAATTAAATGGTTAGACTTCAATAAGTTTATTTTAAACTAGCGTCTATCGTACATTGTGTAACGAACGATGATGACGTTTATCGAAATATGTCATATTTAAAGTAAATAATATTTTGAACACATTATACCTTGTGTTGACATCTCCCTTTACACCTGTACGAGTAATAAAATCCATATATAGTACTATTTCACCATTACCACCAATACTATCTAAAAGAAACAAACCTACCAGTTACCTGCCCTTCTTAAACATCGAACAATCTGAAATCTCCTTTTTACTCTGAATGAGTTAAAGAGGCTATGATATATAAAAATATAAAAAAATTACGTTGCTTTATACAGAGCACACGATGTCATTATGCCGGCTTTTATTTGTACAACGTTTCTCGGTGATAGACTTAGCATCCATCTTGTTTATTACATAACCTAGTAAGCAATGCCAGCGCGAAGTTTTCGATACGTTTCAATGAACCGAAAACCCTGAACACCAACAGGGAGCACCACAGAAATTAAAATGAGCAAAACTCCAGGCTATTTTCATTCCTCTTGCAAGGTCAAAATTAAATTATGGCTTTCCGCCAAATAACACAAAATAATTATTAAGATATACTGCGTAATGTGGTCAAGTGCAGGCTTAGCTAACTGGTTCTCTGCCTTCTGCCTTAATTAGTGAGAGTTATTAGCCTTGTTCACGGGACGTAACTACAGACGACAGCGAATATTGTAATACGCTCTTTCAACCACAATCTCCATGAGTTGTTTTATCGTTATTATTAATATATATTACGAATACGAAAGTCATGCAGTTTGGGAGCACATGGTCTTGGACGACTCTAATACTGAGGTCACGGTTTCGTTTCCAGCTCGATCAAAGTAGGCCTGGGTTTCTCGTTCCAGTCTGAGCAAGTAGATGTCTTCACACTTGCCACCCGAGCCCTACCGCGTGTCCTCTACACAGTTGACTACAACGTAAACAGTAAAGACTGGACATGATAATATATGATGCTTGTAAACCACAGCAGATATGCAAGAATTTTAAGCCATGCCTTTAATATTTATAGATAGGGATAGTGATAGCTCGTAGTTTATTTAACAACGCTGTCAATAGTCCAAAAAATTAAAATTCCAAATTTTCTTCAAATCATTTAATATAGGCTACACGATCTATACAGATAATAGAGTACAACACAAATACTATATCGTTCTAACATAAGAGTCTTTACACAGTACATACAGACTAGGGTCTCTTAAGCACTTGATGAAGAGTTGTTAAATGGTCCAAGAATCAACCAATCACACACAAGTAATACTCCTGTATTTTAAACGCCTGTTTCCACACAATTTTTCTAGACACCACATACGTCCATGAGCACTTGAAACATATATATCTTGTCACTGAATCTGAATCTAAATTATTTTTCTTCTTAAAAGAAATTCTCTTAAAATTCTACACTATATGCATAACAGTTTATTTCGAGCCACTGTTCCCACAAGGCATGTGTATGGCTTGTCAAGTACTACGTTAATTAACGGGAGACTTCTGATAATATACAGCCATAACGCGGGAAGCCCCATATAAACCAGCGAATTACTGAATTCAGTTGCTGGTTAACAGATGCTACCAATACTTTCCAAGCGGTCGTTCAACAAACACATTTCACTTTCGTGGTTTCCTTGATTATTTTTACTAATAAGCGAAATAAACTAATACCAATATAAGGTAGATATCACACATATTCACAAACGTGTACAAAGATCATACTAATATCGTAATACGCTACGATTTAAATGCCACAGTATTATGAAACTATATAAGACAGTGTAAGCTTATTAAAACTTGCAACTGGGAGTACTCATTATATCCGTTACTTATTGTACTGTTTCTGTAAAGGTTTCTGACAATGGTTGATTTATTATACCAATATTATGTTAAATATTTTGTTTTTAAAAACAGGGAAATAAATGAGTGAGAATAATGTGAAGGTAGATCACGAATATGATAGATGGAGTCCGAATGAACCCTGATGGTGTGACCTAATAAATAAACAACCATGACATGCTGTGGGGATGTAATTCACAATGGTACGACATTTTAGATGTTAACGTGATATATTCGCAAGCTATTACAACCCTTTGTTCACCGAGTAGTAGATGTTTCAATATGGTTAAAACACAGTAATTCAATGTCAAATGAGATACGTACAACACAATAAATTATGTAAAGAGATTTCAATCTGGAAATGAAGCGTACTTTAATCTCTAGCTCCATCTAATTTGAGATTCGCTAAATGATGTATGATTTGATACAGAAGAGCTACTGAATTTAACTTTTCTGCAAAGTTGAGGGAAAGTTTTGGGTTGGAAAAGGATTTACCAGCAAGGAAACGGAATTCAGAATGAATCCATCCACTTTAATCTTTAAGCACAGGCCGTTTAAAAATTTCTGGATGGGATGGGTTATACCACTTATGTTTCATTAAACGATGACTCTAGAGATGAACTGATACTTAAAATATATAGAAAGGATAAAGTAGTGTTTACACAGAATGTCATATTGAACTATCGAAGCAACAGGGTTATTAATTGATTTTGTAAGTTCACATTCATTGCTATTCTCTTAATATCTTAAGATATTATACTCAAATTTTGCTGAATTTTTCATTGTTATTGCAACACAAACCTATCACGCAGGACCACTGCTGATATGAGTATAAGCTTAACGGAATTTTCACTGCCACTAAAATTCTGAAGATTCATAAAACATGCAGAACTAAAGACAGCGAAATGCTTCTTAGAAATGATAGGTAATGATACAGCTACATGGCATTAGGATTCTCTTTGGTATTACTATGGTGAGCATCCCTTATTAAACAACATGTCGTCAATTGATCTGACGTTTGAGAAACGTAAGTGGGTTTATAAATTCTACTGCATGATTGTGAATATGACAAAGGTACAAATAAGCTGAATAAATTTATTTGAAATCGAACCACCAACACGTTTAACTATTTGAAGCTTGCGTGATAAGTTTAGAACAATTCGAAAAGTACAAGACGTGCACAAAAGACATTCCTAAAAACCTCGCAAGTCAGCTGATTGTTAAAGTGTTATGTGACAGCCAGCACAGTGCAGAGTGGAAACTAGTTTACCGACACTTATTGAAGAGGATTTTAAACAACTAAAGATACTTTCCAATTTAATGCTATTTTCAATCATCATATTTATGTGTGTTGAGCTACATAAAAGCTACATGTAACAGCACAGAAAGTAGCTAAACTACCAGGAATAACAGTGAGCTGCTATACGTCTTACACATCAGTCACTAGACTAGTTCTGAAGGACCGTCATTGACAATTCCTACTTACAAACGTCAGAGTAAAAAGTTAAGCCATGAGTCAATGACATGTACAACAAAAGAAGAGTGTTACATTCAGCTAGATAAAGAGCCACTGCATAAGCAAAACATCGTGAGAGATTTCTAAATCCCTATTTACCTCAAAGACTGATGGTACATTTGGGACGTAGCATCAATCCCGATCTTGTGACCGCATAGGCTACTACTATTAGACCTTTACTTGTATAATACTCTAAAGAATCCTTAAGTGCGGTGGACGATCTGAGGCGTGCAACTGATTTTACCTGTTGCTGTGGTTTCAGGTGCGTCATTGACAACAGTTCATGGACGCAAATATTGCGAATTTGCAAATTTAATTTATACTCAATAATTCACTAATGTCTGCACGCTTAAAAATGTTAAATACCTAAGTAAATGAAGTATGGGTCCACTTCACATGACACTATTTTCAAGGCGATTTCTATATTGCAAATAACGGGATGATAATTGTAATTTTATACCATTTCATTTTGCGACTTTTTATAAAGTCTATAAAACAACTGATTTTCTGCACAAAGTAAATGCTAAGTTTGTCCCGCTATACGCCATGTAGGCGCTTGGGGTGAGTGGAGGTATAACTCCTCTCTTCTTTGACCTCGGCACTAGATGGGAGTGAGTGGTCAGCATCACGTTCCGGCCGGCTTTACCCCCGGGAAAGGACCCCGGTACCCATTGTAGAGGAGGCTGGGTGGGCCCCACAGCCGATCTGGACGCAGAGGCTAGAGGAAAAATCCTCTGCCCCCGTCGGGGATCGAACCCCGGTAGTTAGTCACTATACCGACTGAGCTATCTCGGCTCATACAAAGTAAATGTTAAATTGCAATAATTGAATATAAAAAATTGTAAGCGTAATTTATCTGTCCTTTCTTTTACGAAGCACAAAAAAATAAATCCATAGAGAATCCTATTCATGCAGGCGTCACAGGTCACATGGATGATTTATTCAGGGTGATGGAAAAGACACGCAACCCATATTAAAATATTTATTGATGGTAACGATTCAGTACAATTTGATTGGATTAATAAACACAATATCGCTGTGACTGTACAAGATCTCTCGCAGGTCACGTCACGTTGCAACACGCACGCGCCAGTCCGTCAGTTGTCTTTCAACAATCGCAGTGCAAAGATGTCTTTTTAAAAAGTGCACCGATAGTTTAGTTTCCAACACTACCTGGCATCTCGTTCTTACTTAACTTTCTGGAATGAGTTTAGGGGTACGTTTCCAGATTATCCTGTCGATTATCGACAATATCTCGTCTGCTGAACTGTTTACGTGACACAGAAAACGCACGCATGGAACACGAGGAGAAGAGTGAATATATGCATAGCTGATCGCGGTGGACATTTCCAACACCTAACATATTTGTTTTTGTTTTCTGATTTAAGTGAAATGTATTTTTTGAAGAATAGAACATACCGCTGACAGGCTTGCGTGACTTTTCAATCAACCTGTACGATCAGATAATTTTAATAGGGAGAGGCCAGTAACTTGCACCACTCTCTGTAGAGTGGGTGGTTGGAAGGAGCGGGCAATGAGTAACAATTTCCAAATCTTACCAATAGACATCACTGGGTTTACCGAATTTTATCCTACTCAATAAAGCACGTTTAATACAGGCAGTACCACCGGGTGCAAATCCAATTGCAGTAAATAAATAATAATAATAATAATAATAAAATATACTGCGTGTACAACTGCCTATCGATTATAACCTTAATATATACCATTTATATTGTCGGACTAAAAATTTAATTCAATTTTATTAAAACTTTGCATACCGTTTAGTGTATTGGAATATAAAAATAAGCATAAAAATGAAATAGTTTATACTATAAGTGACACTATTGCCAAACGCGTTTCGATCTCAAGAGGTCATCATCAGTAGCAAAAAGGGAATTAATTCATAAAATATGATCAGAAAAATAAGCAGTGTCACTAGTGTCATTTATAGTGTAAACAGTTTTGTTTGTATGCTTATTTTTAAATTTCAATTTCATGTTTACACATATGCAGAAACAACATGTAAAATTGATATTCAGTTTGAACCGGGCAATCTGTGAGTGCTCTTATCTAGTGTATTTGAGTTCTAGTAGTAGCAGCAGTACACACTTGCTAAGTATTTCAGAAACCAGGAAGTAATAACGTGACTAGGCCGTAAGCTCGTAACTGCGTGCAATACGACCCAGGCCAGAGTAACCCGAGGAAACGCGTTTTTCTGTATGTCAGAGGAAGCTATTAGTTTTTATCCGTTGTTATTTTAATTGGCGGTAAACATAGAATGAATGTATTCAGAAAGACTCTTTTATAGTCGAAAAATGTTTCACTCTCTTGGAAAAAGGCTCGACGGGACATGCCTCAGCAAGCTTTTCAAAACGCCTCATTTCCACAGGAACTGATTCCCCTCTTTTTTCACATTCTGCATCCTCGCACGAGAGATACGCATCTGTGGAAGCTTCTGAGAGAAATCATTTCTGTGACCTCATGCCAAAAATATAAATGACCTACAGCAAAACATCGTACAGAATACGTCACGACACTACTCGAAGTGTGAAAACCTTAACTAACGATCTGAGGTGTGGCTCTCATCTGAAACATATCCTTCGGTCAAGAAATGTAAATTTATACCGAAAAAACATAAAAATAATTTATCGAGGTGATAAAGAATTTAAGATTGGTTTACTTTTCGTGTAGCTTTATACTGAGTCACGAAGGGAACAATTTGAGAAGTAAGGAAAATGTTATATCCTAAGGACACGCTGTACGATTCAGATTACGTTAATATTATTTACACGCGCACTGTTGGGGACGAATATATTATATATGCAATATACGCGTGGTTAATTTATAAGCCACCGGGGCCACCTGCAGAATTTTGGGATGATTGGAAAGCATCAATACTGCTCCAGTACGGGTGAGAGGGGAGGTTTGTACAAAACGTGAGTCGAACCTCATTACGTGATTCAGAACTAATTAATATGTATACGGCAACTCTGATGTCAAATTCCATTGATACCTAAATTCACGTTCACGCCGTGAACTTTATGGATTGCTACGTAAATTTAAACACACACGAGAGAAATAAAGGTAAATTTACCTAAAATCTGATTTTGGAAACACTGAAAAAATGGCGGATTTAAACAGTATGAGCGCGCCTTCACATGCAAATAGTTGGCGATTTCGAAAATAAGCTAATATTTTACTATTGTCTAACAACAGATAAAACACAAAATCAGCTGTTCACACGGTCCATATGTTGCTTATATCATCATCATCACAAATTTATTTCCTAACAAACCTTTTCGAGAAGAAAATATTTTTTCATGTCGCTACAGGTATTTAAAGGTATACGATAATGAAAACTACCTTATAAATGCATCCGTGGCTACACCACTACGTCGAATTAACTGTAAGGACGGAAGCACCGGAAGTTCACAAGCAATCATTTCTGTGTGGCGCTAAAACGAACTACATGAACAGAATATTTATAGTTGAAAAGTATCAGAATATTCAATAGCATTTTAAAAGTTGTCATAGTGAGTAATAAGTATGAAAGTTATGTCACACAAAGTTCTCCACACCCAGTGCCTCAATACGAAGATTCTGAATGCAGTGGTTTAACGGCACCATGAAATAAACGTGCCGAAACCGTAAACTACTGCGATTGTGTTCATGGAGCGTATCCAATGCGTCTGGACCACAGACCAATCATTCTGCATGTTCCCTCACTCTCGCCAGGACATCCATGAATTGTCACATATATACTGAAAAGATACGGCTGGGTCACTCCAGTTCGGATTCCATGTAGTTGCTGTGGACCCTGTTACGAACCGAATCGCCGCTTAACACAATGAAAACCCCCACCAATTCACACACGACCCCACAAAACTGTTATAACGAGACAGGTACACCAAAGAGTGGTATTTAACTGTCATTAAACTCACGCACGGCTGACTTATTCTGTGAACGATAACAATTGCTCTCTTGTAAGCATGGCTTGTCAACTGCAGCACACAGACATATAAATGAAACCGAAACACCCCCACCCCACCATGAAAAACAACTCGCAAAATCCCCTCAGAGCAGGCAAACCCCTCAATGAGACCCTTCAACTACCACCACTGCCACAAAATTGTGTATGCTCACGATGACTTCGGGAATTGTTTGATAGCATAACTACTAACGCGTACATATTTGTTGTGTTTACTGGCATGAATATCCACCAAAACAATAATGCTGTTCACCTTGCAAACAAAGCATTGGCGTAGTGGGGCTAATTAAACACTGATTTTCCTGCTCTGTGATGACAAGAGAATTTTCCATTCTTTTGTGAATAAACTCAAAATGGTAATGAACGAGAAAAATAATCCAGGGATTTGAAATGTAATGGGAGCATATTAATTTAACAACGACACGTGTTGACGCCGTGGCATGCTATGTCATCTCATAAACATCGTAATGAAAAATGATTTTTAAATTGTGTCTAGGTGATGTTACAGATGAGTTATGACAAAAATATTTTTTTATGACACGGAGATTTAGAAAAAAATTAGGCCCCAAAGTGTTCCTAAATCAGCATATTTGTTTTTAAACTTATTAGGCTTGAGATAAGAAGAATCAATAATTCAATTGAAACTATAATTAATTAGTTAGTTACTGCAGTAGCGAATAAATAATTAACTTAAGATTAAATCTTTGCAAAACTTGAATGTCCGGTTACATGACGCAGATGCAGGCTGTAGCGCCACAATTTTTCTCTAACGTTGGTCTAACCCTTTCAGGTAACAAAAGAAGAAATTAAAACGTCTAACCAACAGAGGGACTTGAATCAAAGACTGCAGGAGCCATTACCTTACTTTCATATAAAAGGTTTACGTTTTGCTATGTAATATTCCCTCTTTTGACTGCTTAAGACACAGGGAAACATGTATTAAAAAATATTTCCAGGGACAACATCTGACCAAACAGCATTTTTCGATGGAAACGTGTTACTTTAGTATGGGGCTTCGTTTGTTTTTCATGCAGGAGCATTCTCCTGTCTCTAAGATATATAGCTGGAAATCGGATTACTTGGTTACACTACAATCTCAAGAGACCAGAACTCCTCCCATTCCTGTACAAACGACCGTAACATTTCTTAGTAACAAAGAAGGACCCCCCCTACAGAGCCAGCTGATTGAAACTCTGAGGAAACACGCCCACTAGGCCTTCAGCTCTCGCCCCAAGTTAAAGAGCAGTCTACAGCATGGGGTGGCATTCAACACTGATAGGTCCTACAAGAGTGCAGCAATATTTCAAGTGTCACCACCGTATTCAGCATGAGTGCTCAGGTAGCTTTCATTACGTAATCAGACGCATATATCATGCATACATCTCCAGTCGCAATTCCACAAGCCACATAATGCATAAAGATCGGCGTTATTATGTACGTTCTTTAACCCAACATATCGGTACAAACCTTAGAATAAAATAAATAAAAATGAGTTGAAATCAGACATTTTGCAACCAAACATTAATCAGGTCTATGGTAAAAGCTATGAAGTTTGGTGCCGTGTGGATTGGTCAGTAGAAGCCAACGTTTCGGAGAAACGTACTGTCTACATCATCTGGGCTGAAGAGAAGCTTGTCCATCGGTAGTTCCTCTTGGCGGCCTCAGATCTGATGTGGCGATGGAACTTCAGAAACAAGAAAATAGTGCGCTGTTCCCTGCACCTCTGTAGGAATGACAGGGAACACAGTATTTTGGCTCTTTTAATGCGCAGGGGTTCTAGCAGGCAGACAATTTGCAGACGTCCACTTCAGCTCTGAAGATGGAGACTGCACCTTTCTCCGAAACGTTGACACCTACCGACCAGTCCACACGGTGCCAAAAGCCAGAAGAGCACCAATATTGTCATCACCGTGAAAACCTTTAATAAGATTGTCATAACAGGCATGTGTAAGTAGGAAAAATGTTTTACATATGGACGCAATCTGAGTCTGTAAGAGTTTCCAGACAAGTTCTACACAATCGCGTTCTGTACAGCTGCTATGATAACGCGAATACATTCTAGTATTAGGTTTTATTTCTGAGAAGAAGACATATGTAAGAGACATATTCTCTAAAGTAATGATTGTCTACTCTAGATTAAATGTTTTTTCGTCAAGTACATTGCTGTGTCCTCTCTGAAGCAGCTCATTTCGACGCCGATAATAAAGCAGCTTGCCAACACGGCGTCCACATGATGCACTGTAATCACTTGACATCACACTAGGCAGGCATCAGTAGGCTATCAATAATAAATGAAACGGAAAGCTTCGTATGAATAATAAATCACAAGGCACTGTGAGCAACATTTGCTACTGAAGGCGGAAGGAAAATTGGATCTATTCATGTAAAATGCAGCGGAATGGACGACGTTTATAGACAAAGGTAACGTCTTTGTGGCAGTAATAAATACCCAGCACTGTTACATTACAAGCTTAAGCACAGTATATTCTATTATTTATTTTGCGAAACTCTATTTTCAAATTTAACTTGCATGTGATCATTTTCTTGAGCATAAAAGACGGTTTTAACGCACTCCAAAGCTCAGTATGTTTTATGAATAACAATTTATTTATACTGCTAATTCCACATCTTTTCAAGATTAATATTCAGTCATAATATCCTTCGATATATCGTAAGTTTCAATACGCTGTAACACTAACCAGCAAAGCATTTATTTGAAACGGGACAGAAATATTCAGTGTCCTACACTGACATATTTACCAAGTGGAGAAAATACCTTCTAAATCTTCATAATTAATTCGTCCATCTACAGACTTATATCACGTTGTTTGCAAGACTGTAATAATGATGCTAACGACAATAAATTATAGTGTGATGTAATCAGTGATTACATCGCGAGTTCTTAACACAAAATAGATTTATTTCACACTATTGCAACTGATGTAATCAGTAACATGCCTGGTGAGATGTTTAAGAACCCTTTAAGTCTGGTAATCATACGACGCGCATTTTATTGAAAAATTGAATTTACTACGCGATGTTCACACACAATCGATACTCAACTATATAATCACACTATCCACCTTCAGAAAGGAATGCCTATCCGTGATAGTAATCTGTGCTTTGCAGGTAATAGCATGAATGTTACTAAATATTATATATAATTCAGTAGCTCAGTTTTTGTATGTTACGACGCGTTACACGAAATTCTTCCAAAATCAACGAGAAATTTTTAAATTATGGTTGGTTTTCAGCACTGATGTATTTAAAAATTATCATAATAAAGATTCTGGCTCAACCATAAAATCTCTGGAGTGCATATCATTGGACGATACATAGTCCTCGGCTGCTTCAGTTTACGACGCAAAACGTAATGTTTTGGGAATACACGTTTGCAATAGATTTAAGTGTTGAGTATCTGGCAAGGAAATGCGTAAGTATATGTGGAGGGCAGAAGAGACGCCGAGTTATGCTTAGTTGAAGCAAAACACTGTGAAACAAGATTATGAATGGGCGTTTCCTCGGTTTCTGTGAATCACAACACCAGCCAGAAACGACGACGAAAACAACAACAAGCATCAGAAGAAAAGGAAGAAGACCACGAAGACAAACAAAAGCCATAAAGCTTTCACAGCGAAGAAACATCGCCCTGGCGCCTCGCTTCGCCTCCTCCACACATCGAAGGGGCGAACGAAGTTTCCGAGAGCCTCCCGTTGTGCGCCAGTTACAAGAGATGAGCGGCTGTCTACCAGCGTTATGAATACACGTCGTGAGGGACTCTATAGTGAGCCAAAATTACAATTACACAGGATACAACTCTATTCTTCCACAAAGTTGTGCTACAGGCAGAACGTAGGCCACAGACAAGAACTGTACCAACAGTACGCAAGCTATTTCATATAATTATAAGCAGAAACAGCTGGATACCTATTATTACTATTACTAGCATCCCTTATAAACTTATTGAAAGCAGTGATAGTCATCGAGAAGCACATTCAAACAACATTTTGCCAGGCGCATTTGTACATTAGTCTTTAACCTAACTAGAGGTACATCAGGTGGTTTCTCAACCAGATTCTTCCAGAACAAAATGTTATTTTTATTATTATCATTATTTTAATTTAAAGTTAAGTTATACTTAATATCGTTTTATAACCTTTAACATAACAGGCCAAAATTGTAAAATATTGACGTAAACATTCATACAGAACCTGAATAATAAGTATGTTTCATAATATCAAACGACAGTATCAACATGGTAGTATTTAAAAGTCATTTTGAATTTAGCTTGCCCTGAGAAATTAGTTACATGACGCCTAAAATACATCGATAAATAAGGTGTGGAAGTTGGACTATATCGGTTAAGAAATTGTGTGTGTGTGTGAATTCTTCGATTATCACATACCACCTTATGTTCACATCGGTTTAAAACTCAAATATTTTAAGTCGTATTCTAGAGAATCATGGAATAAAAGAAGTCAATGCCAGGTATACTTTTAAGAAGTGATTTTCTGTAACAAAGTAAATAACCACATGAATATATAGAAAAGACCTGAGGCGGATGTTGGTAATATCATTATTAAACCAAGATTCACTTGCTTAAATAGATACCAACATTTATTGGTTGTTAGTTGCGAGCGGGGACATTTCGCTTGCAGAACACCGTACTTGCAGCCGATATGTATGTCATGTCAGTGTTAGTTGTATTCCTGGAAAATCCTTCCGTAAACTGAGATAAAAGTATAAGAACGTAACGTGCCCCCAAAGTCAAGGAAATACAGTAAGATATAAAATAAAGTTCAGTATAAAACGCGTCACATTGAAGAAGTGTAGTCAAATGTGCTTGACGGTAATGCAACGTAATGTAATAACGCTTTAATCGATCCATAATAGAATGCATATTGCATATACTTATTCACGTTCAACACACATTAAATCCCACGCTACAACTGAAATTAGCATTTATAAATTTTAGCTATCATCTGACACAAATTCCGAATTACACACCGTACTTTACTACAAACTAATAATATTTGCAAAGTTTCAAATATTGTTATAATTATGGCCATATAAAAAGTTATGCACCCAGTGCAAATTTCAATTACTACTGTTTATGCTTACCTAGTAAATATCAATTTAATAAACACCTACGGAGAAGCAATAGCACAGTATTCATCACGTTTCGTGTAGAAACGCCCAACGTTTTGGTAGCTTAATTTGTATGCTCTGCAAAATAAGGAGGTTAATCATTACGGACGGGACAAGGTACATCCACTACAAAAGCCAATATATTGTTCCCCACAAATGCATGTGGCTGACATGCTAATTTCTGTCTCTTGTATTTTCAGAGAAGGGTTTGGAGTTGCCAACTTATTACTGCAATGACTTCCAATGGTTAATACTGTGCACACTGAATTATAATCCTTGCTGCCTCCACCAACAGTCCATCGCCCTGATGATGGAGGCAGCAAACACCTCTGAAATATCAGTAAATTCTGAACAAATCTTTAAGTCGTAATAGTATAACAAGATTAATGCGTCGAAACGATGATGATTTATACACTGCTGTTTTGTAAAGATAAATACATGCATAGAAGCGAAAATATAAAAGAGTTCTTAATAGAAGGATCTATAGGAGGAAGCGATCCTACAAAAGTGCATGGAATCCGTTGGAATGTATGAGAAATGCCATAGAAAACCTCGTTGAGGACAGATGACATAAACGGAGATTCGACTGGGATGTGGGTGTAGGAATCTCAAGAGCACTCTGTTTAGGCACATCCTCCAGGTCAAAGAGAGACGTGTGTTTCAAGTAACGTGTGATCCAGTGCCGTAACAGGACGCCGACGTACCGACACTGCTACATACACATAAAGATCTGTAGCGAAACGGCTACACAACCACGACACCAGGATTACATCTGTTTTAATAAATTCTCTCTTTTACACTGGGTAAGACTAGATAAACTGGAACAGAGGGACATAACAAAAGAGAGAAAGCAAAATATATGGTACAGCTGTGTGCAGAAAAATTGTACTCCCTTTTCCAGTCTTTTGAAAAAACAATACACAAATAGGTTTCACTTCTGTCCGTGAACTGCTGATACCAAATGTTAGACTAAGCGCTACCGTTCCACGTAGAGACTTAGAAATCATTAAATTCAATTAAAAGTGTATTAATACAACATGTGTTGTATTTGATTTGTTATAGATAGAATCACCAGTGAGATATATTATCAAATAATAAGGTACAAAATAAAAATTTAAACACAAAAGCATTACACATAATTAGATAAATTAATAGCTGGGCAGTGTAATGTCTTCAGAGTCGAGTGCAAAGTGTTACACTTTTTTAATATTCAGATTCAGGGCACTTCATATTGTTCCAAAATATTCATGAGACCCCCCTAAACAAACTGTATCTTCAGACAAAAGGGAATTGTCATTCACCAAACGTTCATATTTGAACTGGCGTTCCTAATTCAAGGAAGATAATATTTTTGTTTATGTATAATGCTTCATGTATAAAAGTCCATATCAGCAAAGATTCCTCAATATTTTAATAAGCTAAAGTCACGCCCACTTTACCGGTTGCATGTTAGGCGTTACACCTGCTTAATTGCCTGTGAACAACACACTGACATGTCGTGAAATTCCATTTCACGCAAACATTTCCGTAAAATCTATTTAGGTACCTCATTAAGGGGCATTATAATATGGTGGTTCACAGTGAATGTAACAACCAAGGTTATTCAGAATTAAGTGGGATGATAAAGTGATTATGCACGGTGAAGTGATAGGGACTAGAGAGGAATCGATCGTGATCTGTGTTGAAGTTCAATTCCGGAATTCACTTGAAATAAGTTGCAAAAGTCACGAAAACCGCAGCTAGGATACATGGCGATTGGTCGGAATACTGAACGAAAGAGACAATTTGGATGACCTAATTGCAGATGGATGTTAAAGAAGTGCTTATGAGGTCATGGCAAGATTCACGTGTCTGAGGACAGTGTTCGATGATTTGTTCTTATGAAACGTCCGGTGTAACGAAATTTCTGGTTCCACAAAAGGCACGAAAGAGTGCTCAAGGGCTCTGATCTATGCAGTTGCTTTAGTAAATAAAACACTTTTAATAAACACGTTATAAATTTGGAAATGTCGCCAGAGGTTCCATTTATACTGGGAAGTGAGTATATTGCACTGAGATGCAAGAGCTGGTTCCATTAAGGGTATGCCCGAGCCATAGCGCAATTGGTGAAAATAAATCCTAACCATGACCCCCAAGCCATACAAATTTAATTGCAATAATTGCACTGCAAAACGACGAGAATGATTTTCCTGCACGGGCATTTTGATAATAAAGTTCTCTGGCGTAGAATACCACTGAAACCAATATTATTTTAAGGGTGGCAAGATTATTTTGTCTCCATGATTCTTCACAACGTATCAGTTCATTTCAGACTATCACTATTCATGTTTCAAAACCGTCTGCATACATGCGCACAAGAACTCAATTTTTTCGTAAGGATTCGCTTAATATTTCGTTAAAATTTATAAGCAGAGGCCGAAATATCTCGGAAAATTCATGATCTCTAAAATAATTTAATTTAATGTCTTTAATAAGGAAGTCAGACAGAAATGATTCAGAAGGTTGAATAGAAACAAGTCGGTAAATGCAGCCAACTACATATAAATCGGTGGTTTCCTCCTCAAATTGTAGTCTAAATTTTCCTACTTATTTACAGTAGCAACTGATTTACCCACTTACACATGGAGTTCAGAATGTTTCGTAATTACCTTTCCACAATCGCTACTACCACGGACCAAAAGAGAAAGTATAATAAATGCTAATTATTGTGGTTATTAAAACAACTATAATGAAACAGGGAATTCAGATTTCTATCGGCTGAGAACACTCAACTTTTCTAGGGAGATGCGTAATATATTGCGCACTGTAATGTCCCGTTTGTGTTACAACTGATTCTAGCTTTTACAATTTCATATCCGAATTCAAAATTAAAAGAATGCTACATCTGAGTACATTCGGTAAAACCCAAAGCCTCGACACCAATTGGAGACCGCGAAAGTACCAATGCGGTTTGTGGCCACAATGCTACCACAGCAGCCTACTTGTTCTAATTGCTGGTTCAGTTCCTGACGCCCCCGCAATACCCATGCGATCTGGTACAGAACTACAGAACCAGCCCTTTCACCCCACGTGATGCACCATTACTCGCTTCATTTCGTCTCTATTCTGCAACATGTGTTAGATCAACCGGTTCTAAATGCTGGCATTATGTGTTTAGGGACCACACCAGTATAAAGCATGGCCAATTAGGGGATAAAATTACCCCTAGAAATTCGTAGTGTTATAGTAGATTTCACATTGAACGTTGTATTGCTCTTTTAAACCGGTTTAAATAATTATCTGGAAAAACAATAATGATTATACAGAACGAATTCTAATCACAGTTTCTGACAGATTAGTTCAGACATGATAACCAAAATAATGAATAGGGAGTGAGAGAGCAGACACACGCGTTAGTCCGATTATTCGATTTAAAAACGATGCTGGTCAAAATCACAACTACATTTAATTTTTTGTTAGGAGGTTTGAGCTAATTTTCGGTTTCATTTGCGGTCCTACACACCCCATTTAAAACCCCAACGACAAAGTTACGTCACAACCAGATCCGACAGTCGATTTTATGTAACTAATGGTATATATAGTGGACTGATTTTAACGTCTGAATAATATATTATTAATAGTGCAAATTATTAAGCTCCTAATTAAGATAGTATAATTGCGTCATATTGTGAATCAAATATTAAATTAATTATTCGGTTTTGTCCGTCTAATCACAATTATATTTAAAATTTACAAATAAGATAATTAAAATATAATTTTATGTTCCACATCGAATAATAGATTTACATTTGGAACATTTTTACAACATGTTTCGGTTTCATCGAACCATCTTCAGGTGTAAAATTATATCAACAAACTTAAAACTCAATTAAAATTTCTGTTGTGTAGCTTTTTGGTGATGTTTTTTGGTGATGTTCATATTTAGATTATTTTCACATATTGGAGCGAATGTATTGTTTTGAAGTGAAATGCTTTTGATGTTCTACATTGGCCTGCAAAGTAAATGATTCAAAGACACACTAATGAATATGAGAGAATATAGAAAATAAAATAATAATTATATAATTGGAAAGTAAAATTAAACATACCAAAGATGAGAGTGTAGACACGTTGATGTGTCTGGAGGTGTCTAGAAGTACTAGCGTATCCGAACAGGCATGGTTCAATACTGATTGCGGTTGCTGGTAGGGAGAGTAAGTGAAAGGTGGTTGTCGGGGTTGGGGTCAAGGATCTGAAGGGCATTAAAGATGGGGTTATTAAGGTAAATATTATTATCGTTTAGGCAAATGGTACGCAACGTTTTCTATCCCGCTAATAAATTTTCTTTCTCATAAGTCTAAATATTCTTCTCAACACCTGTTCCCGGTTATGCTCAATCTATGTTGTCTCCCTAGGGAGAGGTAGCAACTTTCACTGGAAGACAAACATATTTTCTGGAAATAGTGTTCTTAAGTATTCGTCACACTGAAGATGTCGCAAAGTTAGTCTATGCTTATATCGTATAGGAGAAGGCAATGACAAAATTAGAAAATACTATCATTCTTCATTACTACCAACTGCTCATTTTCTTATAAATTACGGTAGTTAATAAATCTGTTTGCGTTAGTATACATTAAATAAAAATATAGGTTAACCTCTCTTCATTAACTTTCGGTAGAAATGAAGACGTAATTTTGTATGCGGTAATGTAAATTTCCAAAAGGATAGCTTCAGAAGAAATAAATCAAATCTTTAGTATAAAATTTTAGGTGTGCTGAAGTACACAGGTCCGAAGGGGAAAGCAGAGCGGATAAGTGGACGTGTTAAGAAATGATGAGTATGCAATTTAGTACAGATGTTTGGTTGAATATTCAGAATGTGGTACTTCTTGCATGAAATATAATGTATGATCATCGAATGACCCATATGATAGTGTGTTTTTCCAGCATAATGTGATTGTAACCATTATGCACAAGTCATGCAGAAATCAGTGCTGGAGGACCCTTAAAAACAGATGTCTGTGGCAGCCATTAAGTATATATTCCATAAGCCGACTTGCACAAGTTGACCTGTGACATATGCAGTCTGTGATAAGGACCCATCCCCTACTGAAGATGGACGACGTAATAAAGACGAATACGTCTCTTAACGGACACGAAAATACATATTCACTTGGTGGATTTATGATAAATACACGGGTCTACAATCTCGTGAGAGTTTGAAGTTTGAATTCATTTATGATTAATCGTGGCTGAAAAACAATATTAACAAGTCAAAAGCATTCAGTCCAGTACCATGCATATATCATTATAATGAACTCAGACGCTGCACAAGACTGGTAAAATTATATTCGATATGGTTTGGACAAATAATAATATAATAATAATAATAATAAATAATATGTCCTCCCAAGCAAGTAATATAATTCAAATAAGGGGTACTTTTATTAAATGGGGTGCTTCGCAAAACACGAGTTATACAAAATTCTTTACTATATGAGTCCGTAGAAATTCATGCCTCACTATATCTGCATGACTGTACAATTTTCCTGCTAATACTTTTTAGCACATTTTCTATTCTAAAACACATTTGAATCGGATAACAAATCCGCCTCTTTAAAAATATTTGATGGCTAATGTTTTTGTAAAAGAAACATGTCTCTATTTTTTACATGGAAATAATATGGTTAACAATGGAGAGAGGGCATGGATTTTAGCAAAAATACTAAAAATATCAAGCTTGCCATTTTCCATTTGATCTAAAATACAGATATACGTAATTCTACTTAATATAGCGTTCATCCATAACAATTAAATCCTTAGAATTATGGACATAATTTCACATAAAATTCCAAATTGTAAAATATGAATCCGAGAGGTTTCAAAATCGGAACTACAAAAGTACACACACATAAAAATACAAAACACAGAAAACGTCAGCTCTTAACTGACTGGAATACTCGTAATGTCACGAAGACAGGCCCACATAGCGCAACTTTAAGATAAAAGTAATTTAGTGGCCGGTAACAATTTTACCGAAGTAGATAAAAGAAATACAGGAAATTTTACGTGAGGATTACATATTTATCTTCTTCAACATTAAACTACTTCCAGCACACATGCTTGGCTTACCACGGAGTTGCTATTTACAAAACCAAAAGAATAGGAAAGTAGCCGTCTTGTACAGCATCTTGTTGATCATACGGTATAGGAAATGAGACACATGGTTTCGCTTAAACAGAAGACGCCCTTTGAGCCGATCGAAGAGGAGCGCAGACAAGAAACCTCACACCGGATTCATTAATATCCGAGTAGCTTTGGACGGTCTTTGCTTTTCATGCACAGAACATGAACCATAGCAAGGCTTCTGAGTGTGTTTACTTTCCGGATGAAGTAGACGGGATAGATACTGCAAGTTCGCAAAAACATGATGAACAAGTGGGATAGAAGAGTGGGATTTGGGAAGTACAAACTGGCGCTTGTCTTTTATTGCAGTAAAGCGAGCTTGCTAACGATCAGCAGTCTCCTGCATCAAGCTTGAGAAGTAATGGAACAATTGTTATATAATGATTGAAAAATAAAGGTGCAATTGACAAATTATATTTATTTCTATTTCTCTCAAAGCAACCAAAAAGTTACCACGCTTTGTTTTCAGAGGGGAGAGTCAGCTTTAGAAATTATTTTTATTAAAGGAAAATGGCTTGTGGTCACTAAGAAAGTTATTCACATGTGATGGAAAAACTATTTCCCTGTATTCCACATAACTGAAGACTTATTATCGAGTGTCAGTATAAATAAAACAAAACATTTTGTTTATCTTTAAGTTCGGGTAGTCAGCCGCGTGAATATGGAGTCAAAAACCAAAATTTGAGACTAGTTCTCTCTCAATTATTAGGGTCACAGTGACAAAAACACTGACCCCTAGTAATGTAGACAGAGCTAGGCTCCGAAACGTTGGTTTTTTGATTCAACATTGACGTGGAAAGATTGACCGAGAGAATTTTATAACATCCATGTGCAGTAAAAGTTTCAAATATTTCAATTATGACAGAAAATTGTCACATTCTGTTTCCTTTGGTATTAATTCTTTCTGCTCACACCAATTTTATGATAAATCGTGCCATTCACTTCAGACACACTTTCGGATTACCACTTAAATAGGACAGTTATTTTTTTAATGCAGAAACAACAACTAAATCTCTTAATAATGGCACTTTACTTACAGCCATCACCAGATCTGTAACCAGCATATACGTTTAGAGACGGAAAGATAACATCTGAATTCCCACTCAATATTCCCAACTACATGTCATAAAGAACGGTTAATAGCGGTGCTTTACGTCTATGCTGGCGATAAACCAGAATCCTCTTACAGTACTGTGTGTGTCGCCGATCTGGGAAGGAAGCCAACGTAATTTGGAATAAAAGCGTTAAAAAGTTAATTAGAACGATCCCCATTCACGAAAATAAGTGCTAAGCCAAAATTTTATTCTATGTGAAATAAATTTTCTGTTTTGTGATATACGTTAATCGAACGAGAAATATCGAAAGGAACGCACAGTACACTTTATGTGGGAAACCTCTCAGTAAAAAACCAGCTAAAGAACGATGTCGCTGATGGGAGTATAATATTAAAATTTTATATACAGGCTTTTACGGGTTAATGGTACCAAAGCCCAGTGGTTTGGCTCTGTTAAAATTCTGCAGAGTCTTCAGTTTCTGATATTAAATTATTAGTTAACTATATCTCAGTTTTATATTATGAAAACCTGTAAGGCACTTGGGTAGTCATTAAAGTGGAAGGACTCCTACGCGGTCCGTGTATCTGTCTATTTGCAATTACAATAAAATATCCCTCCTCATCCGATGACGCTATTTTAATTAAATGCAACGTTTACTGGTACTACTAAAAATTATCACTGCAACCGAATTTCCATTAAAACTAAATAGCGAAATGTAATTTCAGAGAAAGGGCCTACAAACATTTTATCTCTGTTTTGAGAAATATTGTTTGTTCCAAAAATTGCTCCAAGCTAAATTTGCGGTTGTTAATTGTGAGAAATTTGTGTGAATTTCCTTCATATACTATGCTGTAAATAATGAAGTGGACATCTTGTGAATGTGGGATGTTGTACAACTAGAAAGGAAGCTTGTTTATTTTTTATGTATTGATTTTTCACAGTAGCTCCTGGTCTCGGTATGATATGGAGAGCAAAATAATGCCCTGGCAAGCAAGCAGAGTTAATTAAAACGACAGAGTGTTGTTTGATTATGCCCCTGAGGCATCGGAGAAAGAAATGCTAATAAAGAGCACATAATATCCTTACGGTGATACGTTAGAGAATAAATACATTAAAAGACCGAGACAAATAACCACTGAAATTAACACATGAACAAGCCCTTTTTTAAAATACCAAAACAAAACATTTTTCAGCTTTTCTTTCTTGATAGCAAAATTATAAAAAAAATTCCACATCTTTAAAATTACTCAATTTATCTATACAATCATATATAAGGATATCTCATCAAATTATTCGCGTATAATATTAATACTAGTGACTATATTACTCATTATGGGGTATATGAAATATGATACTGTTACAAGAAACTATACAAGTTTCCACTATTCTTTGACTTCTTTTACATGAAATATCCCGTAAACTACTTACGGCAACTAATTTCCTTCAAACGTTTACCAGAAACTGTATATCAATCACTACATAATTTAGTGAGAATTTTTATGCCATTAAATAAAAAGTTCTTTGGATATTTTAGATCGTCTAGTAAAATAATAAAATATAAAACGACGTTTCGGAGATGGGGCTCTATCTCCGTCTTCAGGAACCTACTCTGTTGAGCCCAATAGGTAGGGATTAACTCTATCTGTTACTTAAGTGCACATGAACTATTATCCCATAACAAACTTCTAAACTTAGTTTTTATTTAAATAATATATTATTACTTTTAAACATGAAATGACTTACTCTGAACTACTTCTAAGAAATATGAGACCTGTATTAATAATTTATGTTTCTTATTGACTTTCCTAGTTACATATATAATTGCTGTCTATCGTGAAAATTAAATTATGTAGTTTTAACTTTATTACGTTCATTTTTAATTATACAATGGTTTCTCTTTATATTCAAGGAAAGGGGTCTGTTTGATGTTGGGAAAGCAGAAAATCGCTGCTATATATGTTGTATGATGTATTATATTCATACGGTACATGGATAATGCACAAAGGTATATCGCAAACAGCCTAGTTTTTATTCAGAAATAACTCATATTATTGTTGCATTTCGTCTAGCAGTTTTATTAATAAAATTCAACTCTGTAACATGAAGCGTGTATTTTAATAGGGAGAGAATGCAAAAGAAATCCTGAACATGTTCATTTGAAATAAAACGTAGAGAGATTCCAGGCGCAGAGAACCAAATTATTTTGAGTTTTACGTGGATACAAAATGCAGAATCTAATCCCGTCCATTCATCTGTAGCTTGCCTGTTCCATGACCCAAACGACTTGACAAATTTCAGCGAAATACTGACATCGTTTAACGCAAAGCGCAATTGGCTCTACAACGCACTAACGCAACGTAGGCAACAAAGTATCCATTGTCTGTATTAACTTTGTTTGCTACATATTTCAGGCTCTTTTTGGCTACTGAGACTATAACTGTCTCGATGGCTGTGGGCATTCGCGACTGTTGTAAAGTGTAACTTCACGAAAGTTTCGATTGGCTTTGTCAGTATCCTAATATAACGAGTGAAACAAAACCTTAAAAACGCATAGAGAATTGTGTATTTTTTTTAAATGAAGTACTCCTTTACAATTTTGTATTACATTTGTATTGTAAGCAACTTTTAAGTTAACACGGACCACATTTTGAAACGCGTAATATCTTTGAACTAAAAAGAGGTAAGTTATCGATCTTAAAGTAATCGAGATCAGTGAATTAGTAGAGTTTCGTGAAGTAATAAACTTTAATATTAGGAATAATCAGGAAATTCCTTCATTAGTTAAACTAACTTCTAACTGCTCAAGGCAGACCCAGAACGAAGGGAATTAAAGTTTCTAATCTCCATTAAATAACGATTATAATTTAATAAAATAAATTTTATTTTGAGGTTATATAAAGACGGATTTTTCCTAAATACTGATTAAGAAAGATAAGATACTGTCTTTTTTCTAACTATAACGTGGAAATATACAATTTATTATTAAAATCACGACTCACAGATTGAGGAACAATGCCATAAAGGTTCACCTTAATTAATTTTAATAGAGTTTTATGTATGAAATTTGTCATTACCGTTTATTCTATTAATGCGTAGATTTATTCTAGCCGACGTTTCGGAGACCCTTACTCTCTCCATGTTCGAAATGAAGTGCCTATGTAGTTGCTCCTATCGATATTTGAAGGCAAAGTCCACCGGTCGGCTGGGACTTTTCGGCGGAACCCGGTGGAATGATTAGGACGTGAAGAAAACCGCATGACAGGTGCATCACGATGGAAGTGAGAGTAGGAGTGGGAGAACTAAGGGGAAAAGAGAACAAAAAGGAAGAGAAGAACGTGAAAATAAGGGAGGCTAAAGGTCTCTGTTATTTGTCCCACATCCTTTTGACTACAGCTTGACGAATTCCACGGGTCAGTTCCAACCGACCTTTCTGCCTAAAATAAAAGTCGGCCATGCCCATCGGGTAGCCATTTCGCTTTTTCCGGGTCAAAGACTGAGACAGTGATGATAGAGGGTGAGCGGAATCTCACGCGACTCATTTCGGACACACGTGCTGTTCGTCAAGAAATAAACTACATTTAAATTAGAATACAAAGCACAGCTTTATATTAGTGCTGGAAATGTCACCCCGCGTTCGGCGATGCATGATTCAACTCTTTTGCTTGTGTTCGATCACTCTGTACGGCACGTCTGAAATACGTCATACATCTTTTCAGTAACATCGGTCATAAATGGAATTCAGGAACAGCCGTTAAAGTAATAATTATCACTGGGATAATGGGAACGACCCGTTCTTCAAGTGCCTGAGCACTGCGGGTCCCAACGTTTCGTTGACTTGATCTATAGACATTCGGTAGGACTCCTTGGACGAGGGATCGGCCCGTCGCACACAGGACAGCACAACACAGAAAGACGCGGACAGACATCAATGGCTTGAGTGGGATTCGAACCCACGGTCCCAGCGACCAAGCGGCACAAGGCCCACGCCTCAGACCGCGTGGCCACTGCAGACCCCTATAAAGTTTATGGAAATGTTAAATTAAACTAAAGGACACACAATCACGTCTTAAACTACGGAAAATAATTCAATCACGTGCCTGAATAAACATGATCGCTATGAAAACATCATAGTTACGTTGGAAGGAAACGAGCGTGAAAAGATAAGCAATTTTCTGGGCTTACCATGGACATCCACATCTACCCAGGCCAGCATGGGTTCTTCAAGAGCATCATTCATGGTACGGCATTCATATTTCGCACCCAGGTCACCCCGCCCAAGTTTCAGTTGAACCTTGTTCCTTGCTGTGCCCGGAGTGTTCGCTCCATTGTCTGAGCTGTATTCACCTGCAACAAAGCAATCTTACATTTTATTCAATGATAATTGTGGATTATAATGTATATATCGGAACATTTCAATTTTGTTTTCTTAAAGTGACAATTAATCTGAATAGTAATAACGTTAGGTACACGGTGGAAGACAGCAATTATTCGAAAGACGCTTCTCATCACCTACTTCCACACAACTGGTTTAAGAATTCGGCCTCTTAGTTTCTTCATAACACACTATTTAAAGACAAGAAGGGAATTGTGTAACTTTTAAGTCCCTGAACCATGCACTAGAACTACTGAAAACATAGTTTGTGTCATTGAAATCTTATTCATATTACTGTATATTACTGGGTTCCAATGCTGGATTTAATGAAAAACACTTACTATAGGATTAAAAGAAAGAAACCTTTTCAAATATGTGTTTGTGGAAACTGTCTTATACCACGGCCGTATGCAGTACTTAGGGGCGGTTGGAGGATTTCTCCATTCTTGGCACGGCCATGTAATATTTCTTTTTCAATGTCTTCTACTTCCATTCTTTTCATCGAATCCACTCTATGGTTGGCTAGACCTCCCTCCCCTCACTGGACCCTAACGCCCTCATTTCTCCGTTTGTGTGTGTCCTTTCTCATCTCCGTAATGGTGAGGAACCAAACGATAATTGCGAATCTAAATTAAAAATAGTAGCACTTAATGATTATAAGACTTCTCTATCATTTCCTTTCTAACCTTTATTGTATCTTTTCAAGAACTAGAAAAGTTCAAAATTTTAAAATAAGACAGTGTACGAATAAAATATTTTCTTTACAGTAATTTATCATAATACATCGTAAATTTTGCTTATTCTTAGGACCAATATCAAACGCTGACCGTGTTTAGAGTTGATTACATTTTACAAATAACGAAAGTTTTGTGCATTTCCACAAGATTGATTTCTGGAATGAAGATTGAATATGAACATTTGTAGTATTGCTCTATGGTAATCGTGCCAAGTAGAATCTGATCCACTAGGCGGGAATAAAGAATGTGAACGGCATGTAAGTAACTGACTATTCACCTACCTTGCTGGAATTCTGAATGACATACAGATCGCTAATACTAAGTACCTATTGAATTCGCCGAAAAAATCAATAAACCATATATTTATGTACAACTGCAACTTTAGTGTACTACGAATACCAAACACCGTTTCCCACAGCACCATCGACGTAGAGACTAATTATAATTAATCGTAATTCATGCCTGACCCTTAAAACAAATATACTGGAAGTTAAAAGGCAGGTGTAATACAACTTTAGCTGGTAATAAAAAATCTGAGATGAGTTTTAGCCACATGTAAACTTGCTTTCTGCTTTTGACAGGAACAAGAAAGACTGCTGGCTGTATCACTGTAAGTATTTGAATGACAGGAAATTTAAAAAAGAAACACGCTGGAAATATCTGTTCCTAGATACACAGTTAAACTGATGTGTAATGATTAAATTATAAGTTTAACTATTAATTTATTTCATGTATTCTATAATTCAATTTTTCTTTTCTAATGTCAATACTGCTTTTCTAGAAAAGTAGAATCCAATGTGAGGTGAAATAGAAGATAATGCATACGTCATTTTACATTGTGGTAGAACTGCATGTTTTAGAACAATTTTAAAATATAGGAAATTTTACGAAGAAAATACCATTAAGGTAATTGTAAATTTTAACAACAGTCTTATCCCAGTCATATCGGAAACCACTTGTTCAGAGTACGAGGAAAATTTTAGAGGCATGTAAAAAAATCATAGTTTGTTCTCACAAGAACGAGTGATGGAGAGAATGGATTAGGCGAAGGAAATAAATGTATTAAAGTTCCACGAATACACGTGGTACGGTCTTAATATATTATTATACGTACAACTAAATACATTAAGTAGGTCTATATAAAACACATGTTCCAATTGCCTGCCACTAATCATATCAAGAAAGGAAGGGTGGACTGTGTCGACCTGGAATTCATACAACACCGTTCAGTGCAAGTTTAGCGCAGATGTCACACTGATTACAGAAAAGTTCATATAATGCCTCAAGACATCGCATGTCCCCTGCTCCTAATATGACTTTCCTCTGCAGCTCTTATGGGTAAGATCCAGGGCTGAGATAATGTTTAAACTTTATGGTAACGCAGGTCTTCTAGGACCAGGGTCTCTGTATACTAGACTTCCGTGCCAAAGGCTCCATCGCAGTATCACAGGAGTCCCCCATGGCCATGCAGTGCCACCTAACCGGTTGGAAATCCAAAAGCGCATTTGCCCCCGCTTCTCATTCTGGGGGAACGATTTGTGGTTGCCGATTAGGCGAAACAGAGTGAGAGAGATGGTGGGCGGAGGATTAAAGTGAATCATGATCCAAAAGCGGTGATTTTCACAGGGGAAAGAGAGAGTTTAACGTGGCAGGACCATGCTACTGCCTGGATACCGCGGCGGAGGCTAATCTCCTACACTTTACCCATTCCGCAGTAAACGCTTAATTTGGGTTTAATTCACGGACCTTTACTATTACAAAAGGAAATGTGGAAAGCCGGGGAACAAAAAAGGATTCCCACTTATATATTTTATTATCTTTATATACGGCCTATGCACATCGCTGTTTTCCTGGACGTGAGCCAATAGCACCTCACGTATCATCGTTAACTAACGTCTTTTTGAACCTTAACTGTGTTACAGTATTCAAAAATCCTTACAGAATAATGGGAAATTCGGAAATTACTGCCTCTTACGCAGCTATCAGAAAATTCATGGTTCCATTACTCATTGGTTTTTCCTTACAATCGTTAACTAACTACATAGAGCAGGGTCCTTTTTCAACATCTAACAATTGATTAGATCGTCAAGAAATTCCCCGCCATTTATGGAACCTGAACGCTTATTACCGAGTTCCGTCAGAATACTACAAGTTGCTCCTGTGAGCCAAATAAGTCCAACCTACAAACTTCCACCATATTTAACAAGTTCACAAATACGCCGAGGCCTTCGAAATCTCTCTTATCATCAGTCTTTCCGAATATCTATTAAAACATTTTCAGTGTGTGCAAATAATTAATTACAGATCCTTTACTGCTAGGCTATCCGCTTCGCGAAAACTTAGAAACAGGCCATCCAGCCCCCGAATAAAAATAGTAATGTCCACCCCTGTTTCATGGGAACCCACCACATGACCACTACATTGAATAATTTGACAAGGAATGAGATTTCAACCACTTTTCATTTGGTATGACATTTATAAAGTGTATCGATTCCTACGATACTGTGACATTACTTTCATTCCAGATTTTATAAAATACTATAATGAATTCAATTAAAAAAAATATAATCAAACGGACATGCATTTCGACAGAAGTGATGGGACTAATAACTGATAAATATACGTGCAACATAATAAAACTATTTCATTCCCATTTTCCTTAATTTACATGATCTATAAAACATATGACTTTACCCTCGCCATATCTGTTTAGTTCCTGATTGATAATTTCTGAACCAGTTAACCGAATTTCGTAAAATTTCGTATACCAAGTATCTTGTTAAACTAGACAAAATTACGTATTTTAGACTGCTATATACTCGTATATTGTACTAAAATTATTACTTAAGGATTATAAGCTTTCAATCACAACTTATTAAGGCGGTGCAAAACTGTAAGAGACATTATAATTACGTCAAAGTAACATAAGCTATTAAACATTTGCACAGGGTCCACGCTAATTCAGAGTCGCGAAATGGTACAGATTAAGCCACGAGATAACACGTAGTCTACGTATCAGAAGTTGGAAACATGTGTACGTCATCAAGAATAACAAGCGAAAGGACGGGTAATGTAGAAGAACTTTTTCGTCAAGCGATATATTTGTATCTGTTTGTTGTGCAATTTTGAAAGCCATGAAACAGGCATGTTATTATAAAAGATTGATAAACCCGACCCAAGGAGATGTAATTTATCTTGTTCAAACTCGAACCGGCGCTGTCGGACAGTATCAGCTGCTGCTACTACTAATGACGACAAAAGTAATTTAGAAACTCAAATTACGTAATGAGAACTTCATGAGTTTTTGTTTCGAGTATGACACAGCAGCTGAAGAAAATTTCAACTTAAAGCGTCTACCCACAAAGCTATACGCCTTTCATATATGCAGCAGGGTAGAGGGGCAAGGCGGGTTGGGTTCAGGTCGACTGTGCGGAGAAACGCGTTAATGAAATTTCTTGAAATGGCACCATGTTCCCCGACCGATGCCTCAGAGGGACTCGAGAAAAGGAATTTCTCAACTCTTGTTCGATTTTCTCAGAACTTCACACTTTATTCAGCACCATATGCAATATAAAGAATGCCATGGGCCACCTTTTCTACATTCTCACATACGAAACTACAAAAAGCATCATGATCGTGACAAATGCCGACATCCTTATTTTTACGGGGAATTTAGTATTTCAGTTTTCTCGTGACAAAAATACGCGATATAAAAATATGGTGCCTTACGTATATTTTTTCTTTGCAATTGAGGGGTTTCTGGGAGAATCAACACAAGCCTAACCAAAACTCTTTGAAAATTCAAAAATAAAACCTTTCCAACATCTGAAACAGTAAAGGTTTCTTAATATTTTTATTTTGTATGAATGCACTTACATATGTTGCAACGTAGAAATATAGTTACAGATATGTAGGTAGTTACCTTTTAAATAAATAAGATAAAAATACATGGATATAAGTTGCTTTTGCTTTAAAATACAGCAGTAAAGACAAAACACACATTTTCTCTCTTGACTAATGCAAATTTTGCCGGAAAGGTATTACAATCTTATACGTGCAGGATTAAACTATAAGACTCGACATTGTGCGAAGTTAAAGAAAATCTGCATTTAACAACTCGGCCCATTATTTTGTAGATCCACGAAGATGTACTTGGTGAAAACTAACTATCTTCATGGAACCGAGTCCTTTCTAAAAAGCTTAAAGTCGCTCAGCTGGTCATCAAATATCTCGTGGAACCCCAAGATTCAATACCTCTGCAACAACACCTCACCAATGGCCACTGACCCTTAGGCAGCCAGTCCGAGATAAAACATTATAAAAAACTGACAACAGAATGCAATGATACTAGAATCTTCCATAACCGGTCGTATCTCGCAACAAGAAAAGTCCACAGGGCAGAGAAAGAAAGCTCTCAGATTCCATTCGGCACTAAACGCAGACTGAGACACGTGTCGCTGCTGAACAGACCGAACCGGAGAAACATTTCCTCTCTTCCCTTCTTGAAACTTAAAAGCTGTTACGTTCGTCCGGAGTTGGCCCGTGGGTCTCCGTCTGTTAGCCAACAGGAGGCCCGAAACAGAACACCGTATTCTACCGGATGAAGGGACGGCCACTACTTCAAGCTCGGAAATGCTCTCCGCTTGCCATCTTCTTCATCGACATGCATGGCCGCCCTGTCTCTACACGCTCCTGTTCCTGTACAAGAACACTCCCCTTTTTCCTCCCAGGCTCTCTTCCCGTCTGAGGTTTTTGCCTCACTTTGCATCCAACTACAAGAGGATTTAACCAGCAAAACGTATTTGATGTTACACGGGCAGGCACACACACACATAGTTTTAATTTAATTTTAACGTAAACCTAACACTCCGCCTGTAATCAACATTTGAACTATGAGGCCCTTAACGCAGTCCCAAAGTCAAGAAACCTGACGACCAATTTCCAGGAAACGTAAGATATATTTATGACAATAATTTGTCTGTTGTTTTGTATGGGTGCGAAACATGGTCGCTCACTCAGAGGGATGAACACAGATTGCAGGTGTTTGAGAACAGGGTGTTGAGGAGGATATTTGGGCCTAGGAGAGAAGACGATGGGGCGTGGAGAAAACTGCATAATGATGAGCTTAAAAATCTGTACCCCTCCCCCAATATTGTCAGGGTGATTAAGTCGAGAAGAATCAGATGGGCTGGGCATGTAGCGCGCATGGATGGGACAAGAGGTGTGCTCCGGGTACTGGTTGGGAAACTTGAAAGGAAGAGACCGCTGGGGAGACCTAGACGTAGATGGGATGATAATCTCAGGCGGGATCTATGGGAGATAGGAGTTGAAGGAGACTGGATTTTGTTGGCCTAGGTGGAGGGCTTTGGTTAATTCGGTGATGAACCTTCCGGTTCGGTAGGCCATCTAGTTAGATAGTTAGTTAGTTGTTTTACCCGCATGTTGTATCACTCATGACGTCAAGTGGTTTGTAGTCATATACTTTATGCATTCCCAAACGCAGTTTACCAGGAATTAACAATTTTTAATATCATATGCTAGAACAATTTAGAATACGCAACATAAACTGGAAACGAAACTAATTTAAATTTATTATTCAAATAAAAGGAGACCATACTGACTTTTTATTACTTGATTTTCACGACTTTTAGAAAAATCCATAAAATTAATACTAGCTGGAATTTCCAGAAACGAACAAATGTTTATCCGTTATGCCCGTTCAATACAGATACTAATAATGCGAAGTAAATGAATAAAAACTTACCATTCATCGTATGTGTGCCATTCCACCAGATGACACTGGGAACAGGTTTCCCGCCACCTGATTCGCAAGTTAGCGTAAGGTCTTCGCCCTCAGTGAAAGGACCAATTGTTGAAGCATTCTGAAGTTCTGTGCTGTCGTCTTTCGTAATTCGCACATATTCCGGCTTTACTGAAATCAGAAAAAAAACAAAATTAATTTCCGTTCATTATACACCTGTAAATTCTTGTACATAAAATAAGAATGCTTTCCAACCACATAAAACATTCCGACAATAAAAAGAACTCTTGGCACGTGTTATACATTTATACGTCGTCTAACTGTAGCACTCACAGTAAAATTTTATTGTTTTTTTTTTACATTCGAGTGGCACACAGTGTAACATCTTGTTTGTAGACTGTGCAAATCGAAGGAATAAACATGATCTTGCGTTGATTTAAATAAAAAAGTAAGATAAAAGGAAAAGAGAAGTATTTTGTTTAAAGTGCAGTAAACATAGGAATGTAAGAATGAACGTTGCAGAATGATCCAGTTTCCGATTCCATATAAATAAGCAGTTACAGTATCTTCTAATCGTTACCGACTGAACGGTTTAAAAATGCTATCCTTCTCTAAAATATTAAAACCCGTCGCACGTAATTATTATTTTATTGCTACTGAAGTTTTTTACCATCGCTAAGACTCAAACCAGAAACACAACTGTGTGTGTAAGATAATGCAATGCATAATGGATTTCAGATAAAGAAAATTGTATTTTCTTATAACGTTAATCTGAATGAGATACACTAAATATTTCTATTATTTTTACTGCTAATTTACTAAAGGGCTTCTCTAGCATAAGCGAGAACAGACGATAATAGGCTAACAAATTTATTTCAAAAATGTTATTTACTATTTGCTGTCTTTTAAGCTGCGTATTTCTTTCTAATGTCCATCTGTGTGCAACGGGTTTTGTAATCGTATTTTCAGCTGAAGACTATTTGATTTCTTAAGTCATCGAAGACTATAGTACAATGACCACGTATATAAGAGAGCAAATTTAGAAGAAATGATGTACGTAACTTCGTGTTCTTATGATAACAAAAAGGAAATCGAACAAAAATCATGGAAGGCGAATACCAAAACAGCAACATTTCGGGTAATACTGAGTTTAACGAACCAACAAACCGCAGCATGTATCTAAACCAGCTACTGGAAACTAACTGAGCATTTTAAATTCCAGAACAAGCAATTCCACAAACCCTTTTATTTGGATCAATAAGCAAACGTAGCTTTCAGCACGAAGTGACGAAAAGAATCTAGTTTCTCCAGGGGCAAGTGCTCTGATAAACATTATTCATACATCAATACACATTAACAAGAATCATAATGCGTCATGCTTTGATGACGAGATTAAAGCAGCTCAGATAGCCCTCAGGGGCAATTTATCCTGCAAATCAATATGTCATTTTCTACACACACACACACACACGCAGAAATTAATGTGAAATGGACGACAATCCAAACACCGGGTCTCTCATTATACACGCTTTGTTAGCAGTTCTTTGGTATGGCATGTTAAGGCTCTCAAGGAGTTAGATAATAGCGTGTTTATGGAGTGACTGTCTATGGAACTTGAGGACTGCTGTGCTGTCTGGTAACAACAGAGCGTTTCTACAGATCACGTCGTCGCGGTCGCCAAAGGGCACAACTGCAATAATGCAGAGCGGGAATAAAGCCAAATAACAGAAGATCAAACTGCTTAAAGATATTTCGAATTCTCACGTCGACAAGAATGAAGATAGCTGTCTTCCGCTATGTTGCACAATGCAGTCTGGTAGATACAAACGCACGGGATTCTACTGTCATCACCACCCTGATTATGGTGGCAGCGAGAAATACCTCGGAAGACAGCCATATGTATGCAAGTGGGTGGAATGGGGCATGATGATCAGTTAGAGAGGCTAAAATGTTAACTGCTTAGGCTAAATTACGTCTATACATATATTAAGAACGAATGATGCATAATAAATAAACCACCAGAATCATAATTGTTCTACAGCGCATGGAAAATAATGAAAGGCCAAGGCCATAAGTAAAGGTGGATGACTGTCTTGTGGGTTGCAGCGCCGCGTAATGACAGAAGTTTACAGACGCTTCTAAGATCGTTGCCGTCTGAATCGTTTTAAATCAAATTACACAAAGAAATTATACTTTCGGAGGTAGTTTCCTTCGTGCCTTTCAGACCTTAGAGTAATGCACTTGCGATATATATATATATATATATATATATATATATATATATATAAAACTTTCAAGATAGCTTACGCTGTGACCCTTTTGACAGTTACTTTCACACACTGTTGTAAATATTCTCATTCATACACTGTTCTAAACAATGTTCAGATTCAGACATTCAAGTAGATGAATGCTTGTATTAAGCTATAGCCAAAACAAGCTTAAGTCTTTAACTTAACTTAACCAAAGTAATAATTTTTACGCTCACGTCAAAACGTGTTATGAAATTCAGCTGCAAGCACAAAGCATAAGGACACGATTCTAAAAGAAAACACAAACACATAAGCACAATATGAGATGGGCATGATGATGATAATGACCTTATGTGTCATGTAACTTACATCTACCATCGTCTTAAAGACAGTAAGCAGCGATGCTAATAGACCTACTGAATTGTTTAAGGCTTTTATACATCTCTTATACTTTTATTTATGACAAAAGCATGTTTCAGTACATCTACCAGAAAATAATTTAGAAATTTCAAATTAAAATTATCTGTATATTAACAACAAAGAATCGTTAAAATTCGGCAAACTAATCAAAATCAAAGTAATGCAAATTTACTGCACATTCTTCCTCCTATTTGTTTATAGACGTAGCAGATAATCACTGGTCCAGAGATATGGCAACTGAAAGGCAGTAGCTAACTTAAAGCTAGACGTTCCTGAAGGCTACGGGTCGCTGCATGCCTTACTTTTTATCAGAAACGAAATAATAAATACGGTATCAGTGAGTCTCGGCGACAAAACCTTCATATTGAGGGGCATTACGATAGTTTTATGGGTTAAATGGGGTTTATGAGGTACAGATGCACAGAAAATATTGATTTACGCTGTTTATATGGATGGGGGGCCACATATACCACCATGTCGCATATGACTTAAATAAGAATGTAAAATTTTTTATACGTCATCTGAACAGGCGATAAAGTCGTGATTTTATCTGAGCCTCTCTTAGCATTATCTCATTTTATGCATCCGAAGTTAATGTCCTAGTTAATAAGCTTAATCATACTCATCTATTTATCCTTGAAAACAAACATGTATATGGGTATACATATGCCAGCATGTGCGTAAATACAATACATTAGTGTTATAATATGTACCAAGACTTAGTGTCACAGTGTCGGACATTTATCCCTTTGACTGTTGGTGATATCACAGTGAATATTTGAATTATCGTTTCTTTGCTATTAGAACAGTGATTTAAAATGGCGGCACATCAATGAGACTTAAAACGTCCTGAGAATGGTGGCACAAATAACAAAGTTATAGCAGTCTGAAATTATTTTGAGACAGAGCGCACGAAAAGATATCGGAACTAAGTCTGATGTCTTGAACGCCAAAAGACATTTAATTTGTGGATGAAAACACTATACAGGTGCTTGTTACGTACATCAAACTTAATGTATGGCGATATAAATCTGATTGTAAATAATAAGCACGCAACAAGTAGCCGAAAACGCATTACAGTACATAAGAGATTTTTGCAATTTAAAAAATGGTAGAATTTGATTTTATCATAGCGGTAAGCAGATGGCTGTCTTCTAGGCAACAGCCGGGCGATGCCCTGATGATGGAGGCAGCAAGGACCTCTGAAACGTTAATAAATTTCTACCTGACTACACGACCCTACAACCAAGAAGACAACCATCTTGAAAACATTTTAAATTACAGATCTGATTTTACTTGTGTAGTCACTCCAGCCTCTGAGCATGGCATGGATTCTGTGGCCGCAAACTTCACTTTCACATAGCAGCGTAGCGGCAGGCAGCAGTGAATGCTGTGGCCACATCGCGGCCAAGCGACCCGGTTCCCGTGTATCGGCTGTTGCTGTCTCTGCTGGTTACACGGGGTCTGACAGGTGCTTTTGGCAGTCGATTCGGACGAGAGATCCTCTCGACAGCACCACTCCGCTTGCACGATATCGACGTAGGTACGAGGAGATTACTGTATAATCTACACTCAGCGTCGATTTTACATGCGTCACTCAAACACGGAAATGTTCGTCCTGTCCTATTAAACAGATGCCTCCTCGGTAACCAGTTCAGTTTCTTTATTGTGAATTCTCCAGCACCGATATATGTGGTAATGGTACGAGTGCACCGCGATGGTCCCACGGTCTAAGACAAGTACAGAGTCTTACTATACTCCAAAAACAGATGTGGCATAATAATATGCCCGCGATTTCTTATGTTTTACTTTCCTGTGTAGATAGAAGCTTTGCAGCGGGCAGATCCCCCACAAAATCTCTACGAAATATATTAGTAGTTATAATTTCAACGTTCGAACATAAGAAGATAACAAGTAGATTGGAGAGACGTTCACATACTGATTGTCGGACTTGAAAAGAATGAAGCTAATGCCGTAAACATTGTTCTAATGCTATCGTAATCAGAATGAAAGTTAATTAAATTAAGGAGACTTGTCGCTTTCATTGAGGTGGCAAGAATTAAAAATGTTGCCGATAATGTATTTCTTGGAAGAAAAAGAAACCACGTCTCGTACTTCAGAATTGGAAATTATGGCTTTATACGCCTGTTGTTTTAATACGTTCTGAAACGTTTAATTTTTCCACACTTTGTTCAAAACAATTATTTTGCCGGAAAGCAGACGAGAACTCAGACTGACGTACTTTCAGCGAATAAGATTACACCTGTAACGGCGATAGGAAGATACACGACAGGGATTTTTAATTGGCAAAAGTATCGTCCAAATCGAAGAAACAAATGTTGTGGCCTAAGAGCAACTTTTAAGACACCAAAAACACGTGAAATTCTAGTTAACCTGAGGAGTATTGCTAGGAGTTTCACACAAACGTATGCGTAAAATCTGTTTAAAATATTCGCACATTAATCTGCAACATGAATCAATTTCTCGCTTCTAATACTTGCGATTTAATCCAACTTGTAACAATTCAATTCGTTGGATACTTGGCTGGAAATCTTAGAATATGAATCTTCATGTACATGACAGCACAGGACAAAATATATCCATGCCAAATGTGATGATACATTTTTAACTACGTGGTTTATACACTCTATGAACGCTGATCTATGAAATTTTAAGATCCAGCGTCGAACATAATTTCTCAGAAGCTAAAATTAGGTAAACATGTGTGTGAATATCGACTGGCAAAGCAATCAGATTGTATTATATAAGTATTCAGCTCCTCCTACACTGAGCACAACAATGGCTGTCGTCCAGAACCGCGAGGGTTTGACAGGTGCCGTGGTCTGTCGATGTGTTTGGTTCGGACAATACCCATCGGAACAACGAACTGGGCACAGCCGAGCTGACAGCTGCTCTCCTCTCGCTTGTTCAGACCAGCCCAATGATTTATGATCTATCCAGCCTCACTGGTCTCATTTCAAGGAAATGGCGCTGAAAATAAAATCCATATTACCTGTAAAAGGCGGTACCAATGTTACACATAGACCTGTATACGTATAATGTAGGATATTGTGCCTTTACACCGAACTTGGTTATTTTGGTTTCAATATGTGGACCCATGCTGTTCTGTTAATATATTGGCACTGTTCTCTCAACGTCAAAGCCACTTTGGACGCCCGCGTCTGTGTCGACTTTTGTTTATTTACGGAACCAAATTCCAGATTATATTAAGACATGTATTAAACTAGGGATTAGTTGATTAGGAAGCTCCTGCTTCGGTAAAGATGTCGTAGGTCTGACCTCGTTCTTTGATCCTACAGCGCATTCACTTGTGCACAGAAAAGATTCTCTTCGTGGTTCGTATTGCTTTATATCGGCTTATCTGACATAGGTTTGGGCAAGGGTTTGTTGAATTTAGGTTAGGTTAAATTTCATCAGGTTTTATAGAATGTAGAATTCTTTGAACTATTAACTTTGCAAATAAATGCTGAAATGCTAAAAAACTTATTTTTTTCTTTCCAATATGGGTCAACACAGATTTTTATATAACGTTATTTATTCATAATAAATAGACAGGATTTTACATTTTTAATTAAATTTTAGCGACCAAATTTTATTTACGACAATAAATCTGAAAACAAACCTACTACATGGTTCGGCCGTGGGCCGGCTAGGAAAGCTGACAGTCTTAAAATATCGGAGAACCACCACCCTAAATTAAGCTAACACAGTTTACTCACGTGATAAACATTCGCTTTCATCGTACCGTATTTATGCACACTACATAATCACCCACAAATAATACAGGCGTTAAAGAACGGGAAAAGGAAATGTTTAATATTTCTGGGATCTGATTATGGATGTACAAACTGGGCGCGAAAGCTACCAACTGGCGCAAATAACGTTTGGAGATGCAAATATAAAACCAGCAAGAATTCTTTTTATCTGTTCCGTCGTTTTAAAGAGGGTAAGTGAAAAGCGTCCTATTACGTCTTTAACCAATTGAAACGATGATTTGGTAGGTAGTGCATGATTTATTGCGAAAGAGGTAAGAATTTCTCATGACTCAAATCAGACCATGTGAACCGAAAATTTGGGAACGAAGTTCACCTCAGTAATGTTCGTGCCACAACTACGGAACAAGAACGAATAAGCATTTCCCTCCTTAAGCAGCCTACAGTGAAAAGAGTGTATTTCAGAGCACGGTCTTTGAAATAACACTGCCGGAGGATATATATCTTATTACACTACGTTTAATAATTAGCAGCTGTGTTTATCCAGTCTGCTGCGTCCATTACCCCGTCTCAGCACTAGGAAAGGGCGGCTTCATTTCAACTACAACCGAGACTCACACCAGAATTCGAAAACTTATCCTTGGATTCTGAGCTACTCGATTCTCCGATAAGTCAGAAGAGTGAAACTGTGTAATTACGAGCACCATACAATGTTGGTGAGGCATGTTAAATATTGTAAACACTAGTTCTCACAATCATAAATCCAAAATTCAACATGGAACAGTAGTATTTTGCTTGTTTCAGTGTAGCTTTGTGTTTTTATTGCTGATACATAGTGGCATAATTATCATTTAATTGTCCTTCATAAAGTAAATGTGTAATCTAACTTACTTAAACCATATACAGAATATATTATATTTGGAATAATAAAAATATAATTAAGTATTATATTATAATTAAATTAAATTATTATGATTAAAATATTTAACGAAATATAGTAAACAACACACACTTTTGATATTATGACAATTAAAATAACCCGTCAATATTTTATGAGACGCTGAAATTCATTTCTTATAAGTCTGTCTGTAATGTAAGGTATCTGAAACATTTTTCAAGAATTTCCCTGTACTGCCTCACATTAAAATACACAGAAGGCACTAAGCCTATGTCTACGAGTTTATAATCAACTTCTGTAAGTTTATCGATTCGGACAGAAAGAAATACGAAACAGCGGGAATCGCTCACACACTCCGCTTTGAACCTTATAACGTCAGAATATTTTATACAATCGAAAACAGATTATAAGTTTAAGCTTGAATCATTTAAATTTCAAGTGATCCTTGCAAGTGTTTGTGTATGTAATTATACACGTGCGAGTCGTATGTATAACCTGTTCGTTCGTAAATTTATACGTGTACGTATGTATGCAATGTACGAATCTGGCGTAATGAAATACAGTCTATTAAGAAATAAATTGGAAGTTTGATGATGCCTTGACTTTTAAATATATAGTGGACCTGAAACTTTACGTTCTTAAGACGTTACTACTTAGAAGTAACTACTGCATTTACAGAGTGCTTAATTTCCATCAACGTATCTGTAAAATTAAACTTTACAGAGTCTGTAGAAACCAAAATTGAGAATCTAAAAGTCAGGCAAGAGACAACCCATGCGCTGGAGCTCCTTGTGTTCTGATGCTGAACTGAGATGAGGTATACAAACTTCAATGACGGCTAAATAATCCAAGTCGTAGATTTCATTTGTCTCCTTTTGACAGCCATGTCTACCTCCTGAGCGATCGTTTTCAGAGAAAGAAAAAAACTCTACATTTGGTAGTAAAAACGGAATCACAGGAGAAGGAAGTAGAGGATGCGAAAGCTAGATTGATTACCAACGAGACAAAATAACTTCCCGGCACTGCATGACCTCACAGTAAATTTATTAGCGTTTATATATACGTTGCAGTTCTAAAGTCACGTTTCAAAATCCTTTTTTTATATCTATGTCAAATCGAGTGCTGTCTTTTTTCCATTTTTTTTGGAGGGGGCATCAGAAAATTGAGACATTTGTCACTTAATGCTTCAAGCTATAATAGAAGACAAGACACTTTATCATACATCACAGTCATCTCCTAAATTGGTCCTTCACAGCTTTGAAAGGCACAGCAGTTGGTAGTCAATTTGATTTAAGAATATGATTTGTAACTGCGTAGTACAGGAAGATATAAATCTGGCATTATTTCAAATGTCATTCCGGTATGGCATCTAACTTAGATAAGCTGAAAATCCAAAAAATGATTCAGTTAAGAAATGTGTTTTTATTCCCGACATTGCCTTTTAAACCAACAATTCCTTCGTAATTTGCAAGTATGTCTTGGCATTAATTAATTAATGCACATAATTACTTTAAACTTTAAGTTTTTATAATAACTCAAGAAAACATAATATAAGTTGCTATGAGACTTAGAGTACTGATTAAATGAAGTAGAAAAATGTGTTCAAATGTATTATGATTAATTTAATATAGTTGATTTCTTCAGCTAAATTTATTTCCTAACATATTCAAGGGAAGACAATTATATATATGCAAATGTACATAATATAATGTAACATTCACCATGATAGCCACGGTGGTCTAGCGGTCAGAACGCTGGCCTTGTAATCCTGGGGGTCTCGGGTTCGATTCCCGGCGGTGCCCGAATTTATAACTTGTGTTGGGCAAGGCCGTGGTCTAGGCAACACGGAGTTTTCCTCCGGGGGCTTCCCCGGTTTTTCCGTGGCATCCCAACAATTACTCCATTCACACACAGAAGAAGGCAATGGCAAACCACTTCTGGATCATCTGCCAAGAACGTATATGAACAGGTCCCAGTCCGAGAAAAGGATGGAAGGATCCTGTTCATATGGACCTGTCGTCAGACAGAACACTAAATAATAAATAACATTCACCATGCAAATAAAGCATTAATAAAATGTTACTATTTAGAATAGATATTTTAAATAGATTTAAATTCATGCCAAGTTGAGGGTATTCAGACAGAACGGTTAACACAACGGATTTATCTCCATGGTAACAAAAACACTCAACTTTGAACTAACTACACTGTAAAATCAATTGCAAAGCACCCTCTCCTACTTTCGCTCACTACGTTGTATCGTAAGACGGAAAATAACTACAATTAGGTCAAAATTCTTTCTTCTTACATTCCATCCTGGAATATGGTCATTATTCCGCAGAATAAGAATTTTGTAACTGATATAGCGGCAATATATAAACAGTAAGTTACAACAATAGAAGAAGATTTCTGCCTTCTGGGTTGTTGCGCTGTGTAGTCTGGTCGATGTTTACCAACGTTTCAGAGGTCATACTGCCTCCGTCATCAGGGCGATGAATTCATAAGATAAACTGTTCTGAAATAATAAAATCGCTAATAAAGTACGAAAATCTTGCAGATAGCCTAGTCGCGTTTATAAAAGCTACAAAATCTTCTAAAACACCTGTTTGTAGTTCAAAGTCTCAAGTAACTAAAAACATTTAATATTACTACGTTAATACGTAAAACTAATTTTGATGATACAAAATAAAGAAACAAATGTACGGAATTTGGGTAGACTAATGGAAAATTTCGAAAAATTAATTCCTGTCTACTTTATTTGTATTTTACATTTAATTATCGCGTATAAAAGTACGTGGATTTGCCCTGCGGTTATTCGCAGTAATCAAAATAATTACGTAAGTAAAATAATAAAGTACGATTACATTTTCGTTCATTGTTTTGTTTAATACTGAATGGAAAAAATTAAAAACAGGTATATTCTGATCTACAGCACATATATACGTTACATTTGCCAAAACCACTCTTAAAAATATTTGTCAATAATATATTGCGGATTTAAACGTAACGTCGTTTTCTATTGTAAGTACAAACTTTATTGACGTTATCAAGTAGAAAATAAGACTAACGAAACAAACACAAAAAACCTGAGAGTGATACATGCACTCACATGTCACGCATTCATATATTCCTTCCGAAACGTACAAATAATTTTAATAAAAGACAACGTAAAAGGAAATGTTAGTTTTTCGGAGTTGATTAAAATTAAGAAGTGAGAGATAATTTTCCCAAATCAGTAACGTTTATCATTAAGATACAAATTCCATTTCCGAATTGTCTCCGCGATAATTGAATGTGTTTAGCCTACGTTTGGAGTAACACTGAAGCCAAACGTTTGACCTAAGTGGAATATCATATGTCTCTAAGTTAACTGTGAAGACCATGGAAACATAACAATGACTCCGATACCTGAATTAAAGTTACGGAGCACTACACCTGTTCAAGTAATCAAAACTTTGTTAGTTTATGTCAAATAAGATTTAAATCAAGCGTTGCCAAAAACAGGTACTATATTATAATATTACCTTTGAATATACGCGCTTTATTTTCAAAGAAATTTGGTCGTCCTACTCGTAAAGGACAGAATCAGCCTTCAGAGGCGCATAGCCTTTTCATGGCAAAAGGGTTTCACACAGAAAATTCGAAGTTAATAAATAGAAAGGCCATTACAAGATTCAGGTACAAAACTTCTAACAGTCATCAAGGCAGAGTTGTCTATAAAGAAAATAGTGGGTATTTTATAGAATCTCACCAAAATTTATTAGCTCCCACGTGAATATTTATAAGTGCTGTGCATCAGCGAATCAGGAACCTAGATCATAATAGCAAATATATCGACCTAGCAAACAGCGTGACATACAAGATGCGAAAGTTGGTTTGTTTATTTCTTCCTGTGCAATTATATTCGCTTCAATTAAAATGTAATTTTAAAACCGCCAATACGTCTCAAATACAATATACAGAATGAATTTAAAAAGCTGTTCCGCTACACGCTATGGAGGATAATTGTGTGAGTGGGGTACAGTCAGATCCTGTTCACCCTCAGTGAGTAGTCAGCTTCACGCCCCGGTCGAGCCTCACCCCGGTATCCATTTTATATGACGCTGGGTTAGCCTCAGTCACAATCTGGACACAGAGGCTAGAGGACAAATCTTTCCCTCGGCCGAGGATCGAAACCTGCTGTTCAATCCGTGGTTAGACATGCGCAAACTGAGCAATTCCGTAACTCCCAAATATCATATGCGAAGAAATTAATAAAATACGTAGGATCAGACAGTAATAGCAAACACTTGCCATTTCACAGTCATTCTACCATTCGATGATTCAGTTGTAAAATGCAGTTACATAAACCACGAACCAATAAATCAATAAAATAACATATTTATCTCTACATTTTACAACTTCGAAATTTTACGTAGGGCCTGTTCAAAGGGTTTGCGTGCGCTCCACGTTAATGCACCTAAACTGATACTGCGTTTACGCACGTGGAAGCGAACGTGTTTGTTTCGGAAATGTTACCTGAAGGGTGGCATTTCTACGCGGCTGGCAGGTGTAATAAATTGCAGGCAAGTTTCGGGAGGGGTCAGATACACATCTGTCAAAAAAATGCGGCAACGATATATAGTGAAAGCTTGTACGTATGATACATAAATACTACGCCACAGTACGAGACGCTGGTTAGACCGTGAAGAGAAGATGAACTCGGGTGAAAGAAATGAACTCACTGGAGCGAATACAAGAACCCAGCCTCTTCTATTTCTTAAAGTTTTTATATTTCCTGATGGAAACTCTCGTTGCGAGACCCATATTTACTGGCTGACGTTCGGAAATGATCTAATATCGGGAGTTTCTCGAGAATCGCTATAATACTTATGTACAGGCTGGCTGAAAAGAAAAATTCTTTAATTTTAGAAGCGAATCATGTTTTTTGTTAACTGTACGAGTAATAATGTAAAAGCAAATTACAAATCTTAAGTTGTTCTTTCTCAAACTTATGTCGTTGATTTTTTTTTTTTTAATTTTATTTTAACGCTGTTTGGACTTGTAGGTAGATGCCAACGTTACAGAGAAATAAGCAGCCATGAAGATGTAGGCAGTAAATTTCCCCGAAAGATTTGTATATACCTACAAGCCCACACAGCATTGGAACTCAGGTCATCAACACAGGCATTTTTTACCGCCGTGGTAATAGAAAACCTAAAAGCTTTATTGCGGTGACGTACGTTCAACTGCGTACCCCTTGCAGCCCTACAAACATCTCAAATTTAATCCAGTTGCTGTCAGACTCGATCCGAAGTTACCACATAGAGACGTTCGACTGCCTCCCAAATTCTGGCATTAAACTCTTCCCGATTGGTCGAATTTTCTGATTGGGTATAATCCTTGATACAACACAAAGAACAGAAATTAAAACTGATTAGATCGACAGATCTAGGTGGCCAAGTATCTGGTCCTAGTATTCTAATGCACCTATGTGGAAAACTTATGTTAAAGGTTTTTTCACGATTGAGGAATGTGGAGGGGGAACGGCGAATAGATTGGGAATGTTTCATGTCTATAGACAAACTGCTAAAAGAAATTCAGGATTAAAATCGAGGTACTGATTTCTGTCCATCATATATTTTCTTTGTTTTATGAATGAAAACAAATACGAAAACAAACGAACGTTTGCAGAGGAATTATACCTACAATGATTTGCATAAATTGTCGTCGGAACCATTAAAATACATACATTTTATCTAGAACCCAGGAGACAGCCATATTAATATAAATTCTGTAATTACTTTATAAAATATCCCGACAGCTTACAAAAAAAGCATTCCTATTAAGAAAGAATATTCGAGATTTGCGGCATTCAAATATGCCTACAATAAAAAATCTTTAAGATTTAATTTCAAAATACAGAATAAACTGGAATACAAAAAATATATATTTATTTCTTGATGCATACACATGCCTATAGGACCATGCAATTTAAAAATAAAATTTGAAAATTACGTTATCTACTTCAAAACCTAAAATATGTGCCCTCACACTACTTGCTTCTCATGCGGAATGCTCCAGATGTGCGCTACGTATATATATAAATGTTTGGATGGGAAGGGGGGGGGGTGACGGGCAGAGGATTTTCCGCGACGATAATTCTAAAACCTTTTGGAATAATATTATGAAAGTTCGGCGCTCCTGTTTAACAGCACGGTTAAGTATAAGACGATATCCGATTTCACAGTTTCACGAGCAAAAACTCATTTCATGTCTCTCCAGAATGCCACGACTGACGAAGCCGCGAATGGAACGAAGACCTTAAATTGTTAATATAAATATCCGGAATTCTTCTCCTTAAAAATATTTATATTAGGTTATTCGAAAACTAATTGTATACACTAAAGCCAATACGTGCTAAAGCCAATATATACTTTCATCTTTCCGCTTCTGAAACTTGAAGTCACCTCACTGGACGCAATTGCAACGAACACGTCTGTTATGCACAGTTCAGCCCTGGAAGTTTATCATCTGCCGCGGCTTGTTACTGTACAGACCCAAAGATCGAGATCGTTTAATATTTACGAATATCAAATTGTTTCGAAACTTCTTGAGTTCCACGTTTAAAACAAATTTTTGAGGACTTATATTTAACAATTCAAACACGGAATACTACTAGCTTTTCTTATGTTAACGATTATTTCTAGCCGTAGTTACTTATGTCCACAACAATTCAGCTTTAATGGTAGTCAGAACAATGGCAGTGTTTGATGTCATTTCGGTTATTGTAAAACGATGTACAAGTTGTGAGAATTAAAACGTGTAGAATGAGCTGTGTAGGATGAGACGATTATTGAATGAATAGGAAGGTACTCGGAAGAAAGAAGCCATGACCTGTTTGAAGGTGTCGCGTAATTTGCTTGAAGCACCACAGGACAATACCTCATTCCAGTTGAGGCCGGATACTCCTGAATGTGAACAAGACACCTTTCCACTGTGAAAATTTCTTTCATCTGTTGTCTGTAGTGGTGCGGTGTGGAATAACAGGCCGTTCATTGAAACAACGTAAGAAATTTGTGTTCTGTATAATAAAATTTTCTCGTCTTGCTGTCCCAAACAAGACCGTTTTCAGTACAGTTTCATTAAATACGATGTAGGCTACTCTAATACAGAGATTATTTCCAATTAATTTAACGTATGATAAACAGTCTGTCTGTCTATAATTATGTTTGAACGTAGCTTATGCACGTGTGTGCCTGCATGTACTGGGGTAGGTAAGTCTCCTCATTACACGATCCGTCAGATGCCTCATTATGGGCTCACATTCTGTCAATAGTAGCTTGTGTTTGCGTACAGGATCCTATACACACCTCGCTTCGCTGGACATGACATTGATGGGGCAGTCCGACAGAAGTCTTGTAAATATATCCTTGCTCTACAGTTCGCAATCGAGGACACGGGAAAACATCTTCAAACCTTGAAGACATTCTACGAAAGATGTTCAGTTCCCCTTGTCACGTTCCACAAACATACTGAAGTGAAATCATCCCACTCCAGCATTCAACATCGGAAGCAAGTTTACACAGCAGCCAAGTTGTGGGCATGACAGAGTCCTTCAAGTTTGTCTAGCAGTCTCAGATGACAAGAGATATTTCCGCGTTACCCCCCTCTAATATCCTCAATGCAAGAGCTTATAAACTACAGGGATCTTACAGGAATCGATGATCGAACATATGCATGTTTTTGTCGACAGACGCAATGATTTAAAAAGTTTAGTTTTTAATATTGCTACTTTTAAAGGATGTATTTTAGTAAACCTTATTTCACGACAGAAATATAATTTTATTTTCCTAGGAAGCCGAAACGGCCTATCATACAAAAATATATTCATGTTATGTTCCTTTAATAACCAGCTGATAACTGCTCAAGTAATCAAACAAATGTTACCAGTTCTTCACAAAATGCACGTACGACGAACTAAATTCGCCAGTGTTTACTTTTAATCGTACATGTATTACAAACATGGCCTAAATCAGTGATAAAAATGATCACAACAAAAATATTCCTCAGGCAAAGTAGAATCTTAGACAGGACAGCATTACCAAAAATTACCGTATAAAGCTCGAAGTCAGAAAAGGCTGTTGCACTTTGAAATTTATGTTGTACTATATAGCTGCACAGAATGAAAGGTATTAAATATGTTTTAGCAATTTACATCATATTATTACACAGGAATGTTTACAACTCATGCCACTGCCATTTACCATGCCTGGAATTTTCCCTGTGGTCTGATACAGATACAAAATTATTTACAATTTCTAATATATTTCAAAACACGTATTAACTAGATGACTTCTGGTATGTTATGGCGTATAGTCTGGTAGGAGGTTACAGACGTTTCAGAGATGTTGGCTGCTTCCATTATCAGGTCATAGCCCTGATGATGACAGCAAGCACCTCTGAAACGTCGGAAAACTTTTGCCGGACTACATGGTGCAACATCGCTGAAGACAGTATTTTAAGAACCGCCACCGTGAGAACCTCAAATCTCACCACGTGTTACCTATTCTGGGCCAACAAAAGTGCGGATTTTATGACGTGTCAATTTACAAAAAATGTAGCACCAATTACATTAGCAATTATTTTCGTTTAACGCGCAACTTGTCTATTAAATATGATTAATGAAATAATTAAATATTAATAGAATACAAAAGGATGTATTTAATGCACAAAAAGAAGAGCTACACAATGGCCCTAAAACGACGTTATCCTTTTCCTAACGTGACGAGGTCATAGCTACTTCTTGTAACGGAGTTGCGACGCTGCTAAAGCCAGAGCGAAGAAGCAAGTAAGAGTCGAGAAGTCTCGAGAGATGATGATGATGATGGATCGCTTCTTAGGGGAAGACACCTTATCATCATCAGGCCTCTATGGAAACCATCTGTACAATGGAAAATGATAGACGAATAGCTCCTTCCTTTTGTATCGATGTTCTGGTAAGGGAGAAGGCAGGAAGCTGATCTGTCTATTCGTATAGGTTTAGCAAGGGTTCGACAATGTACAATTCACAAGCTGCATGCGACAGGAGTGGACTAACGACTTTGGCCATTGTTCGGGAGATTCGATGATACACAATCCTAACAAGAGATTAGTTTATTTATTCCCTTCATTTCTTTTGCAATACTACTTACATAATCATACAGCTTCCTTTCAGTTGAACGAATTCTTTTGTTGTAACATCACAAATTATCGTACGGAAGCTAATGAAGCTCCTCGTCTGGTAAGTTACGAATGGCTTATTCGTGATGGGACATAGTCCCTCAGGTAAACAGCAGAACAATGCTTTAAAACAGAGTATCGTTTGTGTCCTTTCACAATCTTCGAAATCATCCTTCATTCCATTCGGAGTAGCACAATAAATCCGACGAAGCTTCGACAAACCACAAACTGTTACTCTCTGTGTCTGTGCTAAGTTCCCATATTCCAACACTGGGGGATTCGACATGCCGCGGTGAAAAATGAGTCCATTTAATTTCGCCTCTTGAAATTAACTGCACCCACAACGCGCCCCCTCCTCACTTTTGAAAATAAAATACCAACTTCATTCCAAGTAGCCTAACTCAATATCCATACTGAATACAGTTTAATTAATATGAACATAATAACTGAGATGTGATTAGGATGATTTCAAGCTATTTAAACTTTGACGATTATCATAAATGCTTTCACTCACGCTGAGGACAAAATACGTGTTCCCCAGAATAAATGGAGGACTCTGGTGTATGTTTATGACAAAAAACACTAGAATCTGATCCACTTTACGGTCCGGAAAGCAGTTGCATTTTGTAAAACAAGAGGAAGAACAAGATAGTTATTATGTAAGATTTAAGACTTTAGCGGCGAGTACAATCAATAAAATCTTCTCGGGAAATCAGCCGCGTTAGCTGATTACCGTAGTAAACCGACGTTTCGGGAACAAACTCTATCCCCATCATCAGGGTTTTGATGTGACTGGATCCTGATGATGGGGACAGAGTTTGTTCCCGAAACGTCGGTTTACTACGGTAACCAGTTAACACGGCTGATTTCCCGAGAAGATTTTATTGATGATAGATATTAGTTTCACACAGCGGATTTTCCAGGCGTTTGAAGAAAATGTAGTGTAGTAGATTTGAATGTATGGTGCATCTAAAGACTGCAGTTGACCGGTGTCACGAAAGCACCTGTACATCGACCACCTTACAAACATTGTCTTTTGGGTTTCTCCTTACCGCTAGTACTAAAGCGCTTTGGGCCCAGCTAGATGGATCAATCCGTCAGAAACTGTCAACGCCAACAAATAGACTCACAACGAACAGGCATAGATAGGCACGGAGGAAAATGTTGAATGATGGGTGTGGAATCCTCGTGTCAATAATGTGGACGCAAGAAGCTTTACTCTAACACGTCATACTGACAGGTAGAAAAAATATATATCTCTATCATGAAGTGTTCCAAAAGCTACAAATAGATACGATGTGAGACGCTTCTCATAACGTATCACGTAAGCCTGTGCCAGAAAAGTGGTGCAAGATTAACGTCTAATTAAAATTAATTCAATGTATTTATTTAATCTTTAACGTGTATTTAAGTTACTTGACATTCTTATTTTTGGTATATTTACGGATGCTATCATCAGCTTACATTATATAGCGTTGGATGGTAAGATTATTAATGAACATCTACCTGGAAAAGATATGTAAGAAACCTTTCGTCGCATATGTAATGTATCGCCCCGGTATTATCCTGGAGGGACTGAGGGGAAACTACGAAAATTCTCAGTGAGTTGAATGCAGAACCTTCCGAATACGAAGTATGAGTTTTAATCAAGTAACCGCGACTTTCAATTATTATCTGATATAAATTTGTCAATAGGAATGATCTAATAAATACAAATAAGTAAATCCAATCAGATTTTAAACTAACAAGACAACTGCAGGAAGTATTTCATCACAAATAAAATGTCTCAGAAAAGTATTTTCACCTGAAGACAAGAGGACAGCCTGCTCCCGAATCAGCAACATTAAAAGAGACGCATCATTGCTAGAACTCTAGGAGTTAATTTCGACCAGCGTATGTGGAACTGTGTCGTACTTCAGTAATAGCAGATGGCTCTTGATTGAGTGAGAAATCATGACAGGCTGAATGAAATTTTAAGAGAGCTGAACATGAACCAACTTTTATATCGGTTCAGTTCAAATGCATGAGTAACATTCATTTGGAACTGTAAATGCGTTCGGACACCTGCTATTATTCTCCTGCGGATTTGCATCGTAAGAAGGCCTACATGTTTCCGAGAGAGAATCTGTGATTGTAAACTGAACGGCTTCTCTCCGACGGAGAGGAGAAACTTGAAGAAAATAGGTCCTAAAGAGTAAAAAGGGAAGAGTACACGTAGTTTAATTAGTGTCTTGTTTCTATGCACAGACCAAACTTTGTGAAGGGAGTTCGTCTTCTGACTTCTGAATCTCGCTGGCTTTAACGTATCATACACCCCAATCCTCTATCTACCATACAAAACTGTCGCTATTAGTTGATTAGGAATAAAATACGCCTAAACTACCAGTAGGCCTAACATTGTAATATTTCACTTTAACCAGCGATATTATTAGTGCCATTAAAATAAAACGTTTCCTGGATGTTTTCAATCGTCTAATAAAATCATAAAATTGCAAGACGTTTCGGAGATGGGACTCTATATCCGTATTCAGGTGTACCTACCCATCTCCGAAACGTCGTGAAATTTTATGATTTTATTAGACGATGGAAAACATCCAGGAAACATTTTATTTTAATAACGCACCATAGTCAAAAACTTTTAGATTTGAACTAGTGTCATTGTAAGTTACGGTACTGGATTTTATTTAAATATGTAGTAGCACAAAGTACGTAATTTCGGGAGATCAGTACTGGAATAAAGTACTTGATGCTGATTTGAATGAACAGGTATTAACCTCACAAAGCACTTCACGATTTGAAATGTGTACATGCTATAATTCTTCTCCTGGGGTGTCCAACCTGTCAAATGTCATATTACGAGAATAAAACTGTTATTGGCAATAGTCGCTTAAACTCTGCCAGTAATATCAAACCAACGGTTCACATAATGTTTACATAAAGAGAATATCGGAATTTCATCAAATTTAAATATTTATCATATGCGGTAAGACAGAACAATACAACACATAGAATGTTGTAAATAACAGTGTTAACATTTTATTTTTGGTGCATACTATTCATACATATTTCACAGAAGTATTAAATTAACGTTTCGACTGGATCAGCTACAGACGAACAGAGACTCACTAACTAACAATACGCAAAAGGAAGGAACTGTCCCTTCTAAAGGCTGGGAAAAGTTTAAAAATTACACACTAAAGTGTATGTTTCAGTTATTCGGTAAAAATTTAGGAATTATAGGCTTCTGACCAAAGGACTAACGAGCAAAAAGTGTTTGTTCGGAGAGAAATAACTAAAAAAGGGGTCTTTGTTTAGACATGCCATGCAAAAAAATAAGAATTACATTTAGGAGTGACATGCAGTGCATCCCATGTGAACACTCTGCTTGAAGGTGGTGCGTTCACAAGAGATGGAGCCAAATTTAGTCAGATAATATTTCATGGTAGTGAAGCTTTCCTTTATTTTGAATATTCCATAGAAACAAATACATAGGCAAACAGAATTTAAAACTTGACAATGATACAAAACGTGGTATTCAATCTCCTAACAGACGCAGACACACAGACATATTTCAAACGTGCGATAAAAAATTCCAAATGTTGCTTTAATGTCTTTATAAGAGTTCGTTCTCTTCGCTTTCATAATCCTGCTGTTTCTTTCAGGAAGACGAACTATAATCCAACTGAGGACGCACAGAATAGTGAGATGACGCCTCGCTATGCGTAACACACTCACTCTCCCGTATAACTTTACCTCGCTTGGTTCTGAACCGTCAGACTGAGAAAATTAATCGTAGACCTGAAAACGGTTTCCTCGTGGCAGACGGATTTAAGCTTCAACAGTGATGTTCCACCAGTGGACGCACGGCGAAGAGTAATGAAACAGTGACAGGACATTCCCCCCCACTCCCAAGATTTTATCTTCGAAAAATGATGGGTGTCCTCACGTAAACTATTGTGTTAATACCGCTAAAACACGTTTCTAGAGCACTGGTTCTCACAAGATGTGCCGCGGAACACTACTGAGCCGCGAGGATTTGAATACAAGAATAATTATATAAAATTAAATATTCAAATTAAAATATCAACTAATTTTTAATTATAAAATTGTTATCCGTAACAGAGTACATACCGTGGTTACGTATTACATACACTCAGTCATGAATTTGATGGGCAGAGGAGAAGTGATTCACGGTTATTTAGACTTTGTTTGATAATTCATGTGGCGACTGAGAAAAAAACTTAATAAAATTACATTAAAATAACGGGCTTTGCCATTCCATCGAAGGATCGCAGGTTTCCAAGTGAATATGCAGCACGCGAACCAAGATGTTTATTAAAACAAAAGCGGAGATACGTATTTATTCATTGTGAAATTCTGTGCCGAGACATACGAACTACTGAACTAGACAGGAGACTGAGTGATTTGAACGCTAGAGCAAATGGAAATTATCACGTCTCTATAGAGAACAGCAATTGAGGTTTCCCAGCAGCTGATGATAAAAACACAAAAACGCGACCCCTTGTCGTACCCTTAATTCATTCCTCGCAACCCCTTCCGACGAAAAGGAAATAAATGAGGGCCTGACACTTTTCTTTCACTCGGCTCTTTTTAATCAAAAACGTAACCAGTAAAAAAAGCTCAGGATGAAAATGCAACGTCAAGGAAGCGAAACGACTTCAGATGTGGGATAAATAAAAGGGGAGGCCATCTGTCACATTGAAATTGAATGTAAATGGGAGGTGAGGAAATATGGCTCGAAACTCTTGCTTTCATTTCAAGACGTTCGGCTTTTTTGTAACCGAGTCCTGCGACCTGGTGTTTTCTGCTTCTGAGGTGCTACGTAACAGCAGGTCAAGGCTGGCAAGTGCGAAGTCTCTGGCTGGGCTGACACATTTTATTCATGAAAGGAGGCGCGCACACACACACAGCGAGGCCAGTAGAGCTTCATGCATTCTTGCAAGGAACTGAATGTTTAATGATTAGCTACGAGAACCAGTTCACAGTGAATAAACCTCAAGAAAAGTAACTAAAGTATTGGATAAACAATAACGAAAACAATGTCCTTGAGACTTACGCGAAGCCATACTACGGAAATATGTGATAATGAAATAACTTTCATAGATTTAATTTGCTTATAAAAATTAAGAAATCTAAAAGTATTAAAATATTTGAAATTAAAGGCATTGGAAATATATGAACAAAGACTGTTACATGCCAGTAAATTTTACAGAGACGGAAGTCTTATATAAATAAAATTTTTAACTTCGACTGATCAATAATGATTCATTCTACAAAGTGACGAAGAGTCGTGAACAATCACATCTGTGAACAGAAACAGTAACAAATTTTGTGTTTCTTAAAAGGCTTGGCATATAAAAGTACATCACAACATATCCCAGGTTAATGATACTCCTTCTTCCATTTCAGAAGATTTCGCCGTCGCCATATTGGTTTTGTTGAATTCATGTTTAATAGAGTATGACGTAATTATACATTTAAATTTTCATGACACTTCGTGTCCATATGTAAGGTAAAACTGAGCAGAATAATCGTGTAATTATACCAGCTCTTCGGTAATACACATTCTTGCTAAAATAAATCCCATTATTTTTCCTGTGTGCAGTAAACTGACAAGCACTGAAGAAACTAAATGACTATCCATAGTTTACGTATGCGAATATATTATTTTAATGCAACAAGATTTAGGAATCGATCCTAATATACGTTTAAAGTACACTGACGGGCTTTTCCACAGGTAATAACATTTTTATAACTGCAAAACCAAAATATTTTTCTTTTCCTAATATAGTGTTAATACACTGAATCTTATATTACACTAATTTCAGAGAGCCGTGATTTTAAATTGAGAAATAATTCAACTGATAAGTTGGAGTTCAAAGAGGGCAGGGTGCGAGACAGCAATTGGCCCATTTTATTTATGATCTTGCCCTGTTACAGTGCACGCAATCAAAACAATGGACTACTAGCATGCAGTCACTAGGCGACGAGGAATTACGACTGCACCGTATATAGGGAATCTCCCTTTAATATCTACACGCATAACAAAACCCACGGTTGTTGTGTCATACAGTGGAGAGCATGTTAACAATAGGTCCCCTACTCAACCCGCCAGAAAATATATAAATAACTATAAACGGGCAAATTGCAGTGAATCGAACAACAAATCAGTTTTCATCATTACATCAGTAACGATGGTGATAGCTTTCTTCTAACAGGAATGATTGGTTCAGCATTATTACCCTAAACAAAACACTCGCCCGTGCGAAACAAGCGAAACTCATACCATTTTATAGCCTACTGTCACAATCCCCTTTTGTCTGAAACCACACTAAATTACAACGGTGCTCACATTTTCTATTGTAGTACGGTTCACAGCTCCAATGCAGATTAATGTTCGACGTCGAACAATTGCAACAGCAGATACAGGTAAGACGGAAGAGTCTCGATGTCCACTGAACGAGTAGTACCGAAAGTATTTTATTTTGAAATATTATATCACCAAAATATAACTGTCTTTTTGGATGCGTGCAGTCGGGTATATATTTACCCACGTTTCAGAAGTGCTTGTTGACTCCACTGTTGTCATGAAAATGGAGGCAGTAAGCACCTCTGAAACGTCGGTAAACTTATGCCAGACTACAACGCCCCAGAAGACTTGTATTTATATAACATGTATTGAATTATTATGACTTATTCTACATCCTATTGTCATCTGACTAACTTATGGATCCATGGAATGTAATAAAGATGTATGTATGTATCTTTATCTTCAAACTCGCCAAATCTCTTATCAGCTATCGTCTTCAAGATTGTGTTCCATTTACAACTGTAGATTTAGAAATTGTTTTGCATGGTGTGAAAAGTGGTGTCTAGCACCGAAGACACGCTTTAAAACAAGATGCGGGTAAGAATATTTAGTTCTAAGACACAACATGTAAAAATTAAAATTACATAAAAGATCTGATGCAATTTTCAGGACACGAGTTGAAACTTCTGCATAACTACAAGAACAGAACCTCCAGGGCCGGAATATAATCGAACACTTATGGCATTCATGCTTATCTGAAGCAACTAGACTATTATACACACAGAGAAAATGCAATCTCTAAACGGATTCAGATCCAGAGCACAGAAACAATAACAGAATGTATCTCCAGTATTCATGGTTTATCGCTAATCGTGTAACCGTGCCCAGACATAATCATTTTCAAACCACGAAATACCATTAACTGAATACGTGTTGGAAATATTAACAAATACCATAGACTGTAGTTGGAATTACAAGAAATAAATTTTAAATTATGATTCCGAACCCATACAGATATCCTATTAGACCTATGTTAGCACGTTTGTACAAATGTCCCTAATCTATTTAGTAACTTTGAAGCATTTATGGAACAAAATGCTAATTAGAACTGGCATCATTATTAAATAAATCTATTAGCCGTATTTTAAATTTCCGGTAAACTTAATGTAAGTATTTGTAGTACTTTGTATGAGGACTAACAGTTAGGTAGATAAATAGTTAAATAGATACAATTTTGTGGCAGGCTTATTGGAACCAGAAGGACGTTCAACAATTTATCGATTAAATTTCACCACATATTATAATTTAAAATTTATGTAATTTACTGATCTGTAGGTACTCACTTCAGACATAAACTCAAAAGTTTCGCACTCGTTCTTTGTGTCTCGGGGGCTCTAGTTCCAAATTTGAACCCAGAGACCGCCTATAATGGTGGAGGATTTTCTTATTCTCTTCAGTCCCTCCAAGCAAATGCTGGGATAACATCTTACGTTGGACCACGACCGCTTCCTTTCACATCCTTTACAATTCGTGCTTATTAAACATTCTTTCTTTACATTCTATTAACAGTGAACGTGAAGTCACGGCGAGGTTTTGTAATGTTGCCACTTCGTAACCACAAAAGATATAGATATACAGGTGAAACAGAAATCAAAGGATAACTATAAGATTTTCACTTTCATTCCTCGGCTGGTAAATGAGCTTCATTTAGATTCTAAACTGTTATGATGATCATTCCTGGCAAATATGCTCAGTGCAAAATGATTATTGTTAATAATAAATACATTATATCAGAAAGAATTTAAACGTTAATAATACGTAACGCTGTAGAAAATGTATTTGCGGTAGATAGAACATTCCTGGCAAATACGGGGAGTAGATAAATGTCTGCGCTGCATACACAAGCTATTTATACAAAGGGAGTGAAGGGAATAATCTGGCTTCCTTATTCTACTAGCTCTTCGTTATGAACTCTCCCCATATTCAATTACTTTTGCATTTTGTGAGAATGAACGAAGGAAGACGCATCGGGTCATAACGTCTCTCTGATTGGTTGTCTCGCACTTGAGAAATCACCTGCATTCGCTCCGTCGAGATCGGAGACAATTTCGCACTTGAGTAGGTCCCCAAGTTGTAGTACGAAGCCTCAACTGTTCTACAGAACAAGAATTGCTTTTACCTTTCATATCACTGTAGTCAGAGGAAGCACGGGGTAGGGCACTGAATTTGGCCAAAATTAATCATTCATTTTAACCAATGTTATCTATCAGTAGATATACCAAAACGGAGTCTCATCGGAGAAGAAAACGAAATGTATGCCTAATTTATTACTCACTTTTATCAACATAGTTTCTTAGAATATTATTAGAAAACACTTTATGGGACGTCCTACTCTGAAGGCAGAGCTATTTACGAATCATTACATTCTGTACATTTAAAAATGCCACTATTCCGTTTTGTCAATGCAGAAAAATGTCTCAAGACGAAAATATTCACGCAATCCGTAAGAACGGAAACCTTTATTCACACGTTTCTTTCTGAACGGAACAAGAATATATAAAATAAGTTTAAGATGATGTATACAGCGTAATTCACAGGGAACTATTATATATGTAAATTTATGGTAGAATTAAATAATCGTAACAACGGAATACATTTTATTTTCGTATAAATTCTGACAAAATGAAAACGATTTGTAATTATAGATCTAAAACAATACCTCTTATGAGTCACTAATGCTTGCAAAATTAAGCTAATACAAGCGCTCAGACAGAACCAGACACACAACTTTACCTTAAAGATGAGAATTAACATTAGTATAATATTAGCAATGTAAAATGTGGGCGAAAAAACCAAGGGATTTAAATATATTTATATTTACAGATAATATTTAACGAGCCAAGTCACTTAAATGTTTTATATATATATATATATATATATATATATTATCAGTGTTTCCCTGTCAATGGCTCCTCGCTGTTGGCAAACACTTTAATAAATTAATTTAATTTAATTGAATATATATATTTGTATTACACAAATTACATATGTAATTGTGAGAATGAAGATGGCTGTCTTCTTGGTTGTAAGGTCGTGTAGTCTGGAATAAATGTTTCGATGTTTTATAAGTCCTTGCTACCTCCGACATCAGGGCGATGATCGCCCCGATGATGGAGGTAGCACGTACATCAAAAACTTTGGTAAAACCAGAGTACACGGCGCTACAACACAGAAGACAGCATTCTTTATTCATTATGTTATTTGTATTTCCATTTCCAATGAACTGGATTGAATTTCGGTTAGGAAGCGTTTAATGTGTCCGCCAACTTGAGAAGCCTATATATGACAATTATAAACACGTCCAACATTTTACATTGTTTACAGGTAATAATAAAACGTAGATTCGTGATTGTATTTGTCCTTTGTATCAAAGTTAAATAACAAACACTACATCGGCTCGCCTCGCGTGCACTGTTTACTTATGTTCTAAATAAGGGCAAAGCTCAGTTGTACACTTTGTGTGTGCTCTACCTCAAATATCGTCTCCATAGATCTTGCACGCATTTCACTGCAATTTCAGATTTACGGTCGTAGTAAGATACACATGACAACCTCGAATTTTAATGAATATAAATAAGTATATTTTTGTTATCAGATCTGAGAGAATGGTGGAATTACTAAATCAACTGCTAACCAGTAATGTAGGCACATACGAGTTTGGGAAAAGCCTATAATTTTAACAGTTAAACGAGCTTATGTAATTTCCGACACATAAAATGTTAGGAGACGTAATAGCTTTCAGAAATGCATATGCCCCATACTCTGTACCATTCGCTATCATATTACATTCTTTCTGGGGGGGAGGTGTATTATTGAATCGTGTACTTTTGCACAGCTAATCATGATTAATGATGACTGATGATAGAGTATAAAATTTAAAATACAAAATTTTGCTCCCTATTGTGTGAATGTAGTTTTCATACTGGTTGAACAAATACCGAAGCACAATGACTCCACTGAACTTAATATCAGTGTCAAAAAGAGGACATTCCCACATATTTTGCTTCAATAGTGTTGATAGCAAAGTTATTTTGATTTGATATATAAATAGGATACGAAACTATTTCAGTGCAACAGATGGAGTATGCCGAGTATCTCTAGTTCTGTGCATTAACATCTGTACTAATTCCCCACCCGCATCATAACAATGAAAAAACATGAAATTAAATAGCCCATACGTAGTATTCGATTCTACCTATATTTACAAATTGTATTGATACTACAGTCAGATTGACGATTTAATTAAGTTGTATAATTAAGTCCTTCGTCTTTGTATTCGTATTAACGAAAGATTTTGAAGAAGCTAAAATAACGTATTTGTAAATTCAAGTGTTGTGTGTCTAATAACATTATGCGGATAGCAAAAACAAAAAAATAACCACTTCATAACAGAATTCTCTGCTGCCTTATCATATAACTATAAAATATTATAAAAAAATTTCTATATCTAAAGAATTAAATTTTGCATTAAATAAAAAATCCAATTTTCCAGATTAACGAATGTACTGCACGGGCTGGTGCCCTCTCTAGACCATTACAAGTTACATCAAGCCGATTTACTGTTCAGATGTCTCTGCTTGCAAGGTTCGAGTATTATGGATCATAATTTTGCCTCGGATATGATACGCTTGGGTCAAGGAAAGTTTTATCAGCTAACATACATTTGATGTTCCGTAAAATTTTCTTAAGCCAAACGGAACTTGTATTGATATAGGCCCTTCTTACCAAGAACCAAAGTATTATTATTATGGCTGATATATTTTACCCTCGTAGAAGAATTTTGTTTTGTATATCTAATAAACAACTGTACTGTCAACTGTTATTATAACAATAATAGATTCTGAATTCATTTATGCTCTTAAATATATGGGATTTTTTCCGTAAATACAAATTATAATACTTCAAAATTAGCGAAACAGGTTTTTCCAAAACTCTGGAGTTACACTAAATATATAAATAAATAAGTAAATAAATAAATAACGCTCTCTACCTCCATTATTTATTTATTTAGTGTTCTGTCTGACGACAGGTCCATATGAACAGAATCCTTCCATCCTTCTCCCGGACTGGGACCTGTTCATATACGTTCTTGGCAGATGATCCAGAAGTGGTTTGCCATTGCCTTCTTCTGTGTGTGAATGGAGTAATTGTTGGGATGCCACAGAGAAACCGGGGAAGCCCCCGGAGGAAAACTCCGTGTTGCCTAGACCACGGCTTTGCCCAACACAAGTTATAAATTCGGGCACCGCCGGGAATCGAACCTGAGACCCCAGGATTACAAGGCCAGCGTTCTAACCGCTAGACCACCGTGGCTGTCCACTTCCTCCATTAAATACTCAAAATGAAACAATTAGGCAAACATTAAATAATAATAACCTTAGTAACGTAAATTAAATGGAAATACAACAAGTCGGTTTTCCGAATGTTTAAGTTAGCTTGGGCTGAGACACGTGACGCTGAACTTGTAATATTTAGAAACCGATACTTAATTTAGCGTTTCCTTGACTGCATGTAAATTACATAGGTGGGTCAACCTGGCCGAGGTTCATGAAAGTTTAATGTGTTACATACAAGCGAAATTTCAGAAGATTTCCTCTGGGCTTTTAAACCCGTATCCTTCGTCAAGCAGTCAGGGAATGATCGAGATCTGCCCGTGTGACGAGCCGAATACAGATTAATATTTCAATACGGAAAATACCATCATCCAGGTTTCACTTGCCCATTCATTGTATCCGATGTAAACGTACGAAGCCTACACATTTTACCGTGTACTTAAAATCATCATAAATAAGGCAAAAGGAAAGTTTACATTATCTTCAACCTATTGACCGTAGTTACTATAGTGCAGTGTACGTAATATAAACTTTAGATTAAGAATTTAAAAAATTGAATATTACATGTATGATTTGAGGTTTTCACAGCGGTGAGTATGAAGATTTCTGTCTTCTGGGTTGTTGCGCTGTGTAGTCTGGTAGATGTTAACCAACGTTCCATAGGTCATACTGCCTCCGTCATCAGGGCGATTCTTAGTATGAAGATTTCCGTCTTCTGGGTTGTTGCGCTGTGTAGTCTGGTCGATGTTTACCAACGTTTCAGAGGTCATACTGCCTCCGTCATCAGGGCGATTCATACTACACAGCGCAACAACCCAGAAGACAGAAATCTCGGAATGTTACATGTTAAAATGACCTATAAAGTTAGTAACGAAGGTAGATTTTTAGGCCTAATTTTATTGTGTCCGGGGTCGCAGGCTCCTTTTAATGGCGGCGATAAGAGATCAATCACTATTTTACAATGACAAAAAAAATTGGGTCTGTCGTTGAAGCTCCCTTCCAAACTTACGACTACAGTACCAATTCGAGGTATCGAACAAACACGATATGTGAGCATTATGAGGCTCTCGCCACACAATCGTACTCTTTAATTTATCGCCTAATCTGGCTGACTGGGGGGGGGGATCATGTTGATCCCGCCGACTACATTGGTTCGGTGCGCAATTCACATCCGTTTCAAATGCAGTCACGCTTTACATCAGATTTATTTTTAAAGCACGGAAAATCATTGTAACGCGATGATCCAAAACATACATTGTCACAGGAAATGCGGACATAAAAATGTCATGAATGAAATTTATTTATGTCGTAAAGAAGCGTAAAATACCATCCATTATATATGAGGTCATTTTCGTGGAAACGCTGATTTTGAGTTTGTGTGAAATAATGTTATGAAAACTAACTCCATGAATCGGTGTACTTGAAAAGCTAATATTGGCTCAGCTGGTCAAGATATTCTCCACCTTTTAAGCCAGCAAAATCTTCATTACCGTATTCACAGCATCATGTCAATGGACGTTATCCTGTGTCAGATATATCTAGTAGCATCCTCATTTCATATTAAAGATCCATTTTAATAGTGTCCTTACACCTATAGATAGGGTCCCAAATGGTTTCTTCCGTTTACATTCATATTTTAATCCAATCCAATTTAATAATGAAAACACAAAAAGAACAATATATGAATAGATTTGTTGGTCTATAAATGAAAATGATTCTTAGTGGCAACAATTTGTTATACCACAGTTCAGTGTCCTCTGGCCTTACATACCACGCCAATTAGGCGCTCAAGCAAAATGGAGGAAGAAGGCTTACGTCCCAGATGGAGGAAAAGAGGTTTCCATATTCAAGCCGTTTCTGGTAATGGTGACCGGTAATTTTTTTCCAAATACCCAACGGACACTGAATCGAATCAGTTGTCATGACTCGTAAAAATACATCGTCACCGTCGGAGCTGTGTGTTCGACTTGGAAAAAGAGAATTACTGTAAGATATTTACTATTTAATGGAATCTACCCCTGGGAATGGTAATTGTTTTCATTAATAATTCTGGAAGTTCTAAATAGTAACTAATTTAAATAACTCATGTTACTGCTGAGCGGGACAATTAACTTCTTCTTATCACATTTTCATATACAGTGTGCCTAATCGTAAGAGGTAAACTAGAATGGGGCTAACATATTTTCGGGGTGGAAACTGTAGGAAGTCAAGTGGCTATTGGTGAAGTTGTAAAATATCACCGAGAACATGCATATCTGAAAAGCGATTCGTAAGGGGCTAAGAAAGGGTGATACAAGTTGTTAAATATTGACCAAACTTTATCTACCACGAAGGGCACTTTCAGAGTACTGTTGCACCTTATGCTCCTCCTAACTTCGACTCCCATCCCCAGAGAAGAACTTTCAAGTTTCCACAACTCTTGGCTGGCCTGCAAACACACAGTTTCTGCTACGAATGGCGATGAGGAGTGAAGTGGAAATGATGTTTATCTGACTCCAAGCTCATTAAATTGCTAAACCACCAGCAGAGCTCTGTCGGATGCTTATCTTGCAGAAGGTCGAGCTCAAGTGTGGAAGAATATGGCATAAACGTGAGATTATTTCGTCATTAAGTCCTTATTTTTCAGAATAACGAGATGATTATAAGGGACGCTAACATTTTATATACATTAGTTGTGTCTAATACAGAAAATTAAAAATTTAAACCAAAGTTAAAAATATAATTTTAATTATAAGGAAAACCTGTATGTCATGGTGTAACAAACTAGTTTCATAATCAACTGAAATATACAAATATTAAAAAAAACACTTTTTTACTGAGGTTTTGCTGACACCTGCAGTATAATTTCCATTACGCTCAAGCGTAACCAAACTTAATAATCATGATACACAGAGACTTTTATACGCTAGTACGGAATTTAGAAAATTCTGTTCCCTAATCACTTCTATTATGAGGTTCCAATTTCGCTCGACTAACTTCATGGCAGTTAGGGCACAACTACTATTACTGCATATTTTGCTTGATCATAATGGTTTCAGCCGAATGTCTGCCAGGTAGGAAGTGTTCGGAGTTACAGTGAAATAAAGATCCGGTTGAAAAGCACCGCAGCTTTAGAAACCTGCCTCTCAGTGCAGTAATACAAAACCCCAAGTGTACATGTAAAGCTCAGGTATGGAATACATTACTACAAAATTCCTGGTTCTAACACAACTAGTAACATTGCAACCGGAGGCGACAGGCACTATGATTTATTTATGAAAATATTGGATCTGTAGAGGACTAGTAATTATACAAGGAGCTTGTAGCTCTGAGTCCAACGGATCAATCATTTTACTTACAGCCTGTGACGAGCTCCCACTATTTGCATTGAACCTCGCGTATTCGCGTGATGCTTAACCTGCCGTGCAAACTACTGCAACCATTTCTGATCTCCTGTTAATCGACATCAATACCCCACTGACTGACGACAGTTCGTCTGGTACGAAAACCTACTTCCAGTAATTATTTTACACTAGACACTCTCACTGAAATTTTCACAATTAAACTCTATATTCCCCCTCCCCGACCTTCAGTCTCCACAAATCTGTAAACCCATATGTATGTAAGAGATATAGGAATAACAATCTCACAACACTTGACCATTTCTTGGAATTCAACCTACGAGCAGAACAATTTCCTCATATGAATCAATTATGTACTAACGTATTAGAGTTTATATTTAAAAATAAGTGGCTATTAACGGCTATTAGTACAAATTCTGTACTGTAAGGATAACTGAGTCAATATTGTTATAATATAGATATTTTGTTTCATACAACATATTACAGAAGAACAAGTACATTTGCTTCCATTTCATAATTAATTATAGTCATAAGAGCAGTAGATGTACATTTTTTAACGACAACTAAATCAGAACCAGCCAAAAATCGAATGTAGTGGATCACTTTGCAATTTAAAACAGTTTATATTCGGTAAAATCTTTTTACACTAAATTCAAATGTATTTTATGCGAGCCAACAGACCAGTAATGAGGTGTTTCATTAACTAGCATATCAATTTCATAATCATGACAGACTACACTGTCCAGGCACGAGAATTATTGGGGATTACCACAAAATCACGAGTCTTTCTAGTTGATCTCCATAAATATATCATCAATTATAACCACCAAAATTAACATTACTGGTAATACAGAAGCGGTTTGTTTGTTGTATCGTACATTAATTAACGGAAGTGCACGAACGATGAAGATTATTTAGCACCGATCCAAATGTGAAAACAGTTGTACACGATAAATTAGAAAGATTCGGAGAGAAAGAGACGGCTTATTTCGAAGAACAATCTCGGAATTATCCTTCATACCGAGGCCAGCTTTAAAATATTCAGCCAAGATAGTTGTTTTATGTCTCTGTTTGATGTCTCGACCGATGATTGAACCAAGCGCCTCACAAATAAAAAACAGAAGTATTAAGACTTAGGCTAGACTGTTCGTCTCTCGACAGTAAAGTTGTTTGCAATGATTACAAAGTAATTACGTGTATATTAAAATATTTGATGCAGTTGTGTCAGGTCAGTGACGTTAATGAGACTTTGGTGGTCTGTAAATGTAGATCTATGGCGTAGTCAAAAAGTAAGAGATAGTATTAGCTAACTTAAAAATTCAGTCAGAGTCAACTCACATCGCGTTCAGAATTCCTGCTGCGAAACACATTACAAGGTGGAGGACTAATCCACGTTGTGGTAACGGTTTCATCAGAAGGCCCCACAGAACGCCGTTCCCTCTCATATCCTTTGATCCAATCTGTGCTCACACATATTGTCATAATTAATTGTAACCCGGCAACATGCGCCAGACCACAACGGAGTGACCCGGTCTGCTTCGGAGAGGCAGAACGTGAGAGAACATCGCGGTACTTCACACAAACATAAACAGAAAACAGCACACACTGTTTCGGACAGTTTTCAACCTACTGTGATCTTCTTAGCCGGCAGCTAATCCACAGACAGGAGATTAGTGGTTATTCAAAGTACTTGACATTCTGTACATCTTCAAAGCGTTGTTATAAATTGCAAATTTTGTATTCTAATGGACACTATGCCCTAGGAAGTATCAAAAAGATTCTTCGGCATTCTTTCTTTGCTAGTTAGAATTGTTTTAAACGATGTCACAGCTTTTACATTAATTTGTTTGTAATATCTGTTGTTTCAGAAATAGTTGCAGTATCGTTCTGAATACGTACTTATTCTTCGGAAAATAACAATACAAAACACACAAGGGGAAATTCACAAATTTAAACAAGTAACACCAGCCAGTGACACAGTGACGGAGGATGACAGGTGATCAGTTGATGCTCCGTGCGTGTAGCAGACGGGATGCCACGTACGCGAAGCAACTATACAAACACAACGTGCTTTGGAATCCGTCAGTTGCGTGACTGAATGTCTGATTCCGTCACCCCACACGTCATCAAGAGGGAACGAATATGCTGGAGAGGAATGGTTTTTCGCAAAGGCCAACGACTGACGAGGACCCTAGTTAGCACCCATCGTCAAAAGTGCAGTTGACATGCAGTCCATTTCCCTATTACTATCAAGAGCCGCTTGGGTACTTTGTTGCTTGTTCAGTGTCGGCACCTAGCAGCATGTATGTAATCTGCTTTAAGCGTATCTAACTCATGTTTTAGCTGAAATTAAGTGGAGTCACACTTCGAAGTTAATAGGGGATGCAAGCACAATGCAGAAGGGGCCGTGTTTTAGGAACCGCAGTTCTGAAGCCGACACACGCAAAAATTTCGCATCACAAAATTCTAAGCTGTGTGATATGGAATACCTATTCATGAACTGGTGGCTGATTGGTTATTGGTTTATGGAGGGTCTAACGATACTGGTTCAATTGTCAAAGTTATGTAGTATCAGATGCCTGGTTGATTTATTAATGATGAATTTGAAAACGTCTGCAATCTGTTATCGGAGAATCAGCAGGGTAACGGAAATTGGTATAACCAGTTTCAAAACAAATATGTCAATGTCTGTTTAAAATTGTATTCGGTTTTTAGCTAAAGAAAACTAGGTGACGAAATAAAATGGTTTAAGCAGAAATTATATATTTCTGCACGATTTATGTGCAGAAAGAAGTGAAACTCAGAAAGCATACAAAACACCACTGAGCATGAATCACCGTTTTCCACCACTTATGGTTGCAAATATACCTTTGCCTTAATCAAAACAGCCGCAGGAACTTCATTATAAAAATGTATCTCGAGACTATACAAGAGAGAGATATTATGTATTCGTATGTAACACGCCTTCCTGAGGCTACAATTAACTATATAAAATAATGGAACTATTTCTCCTGATCTGCAAATTTCAGGTTACTTGAAAATTTGTCTGAGCCACGAAAGTTTAGTCTCTAAAATAACTGGAAATTAAGACATTTTTTCCTTCAACCTAATGATTCAGAATTCTTCCAGCCTCACATCCAGAAAATAATGGTAGCTCATTATCTGGCGAGAAAGGCAGTTTAAATAAGGATCTAATTATTCTTCTCCATTTAGTGACGAACTGTAAATGTGGGTATATAAATCTATGTCTTCTGTACGTTCCAGTGGCATAGTTTTTCTGTAGGCCTAGTTTTATACAATATTTCTGCATAAGTAATTCTTTAAGAAATGCTATTGTAGTTGGCTGCCGTCTGGCGTGTTTATCAGCTGGAGTATGCGAATATACATACACAATGGTTAGTTTTTTATAAGAGTTAATTTATTTGCAGATTTCACGTGATTACAATTTCTCTGCATTAAAGCCGCTTGTGAAAAATTAATCTAAATTCTGACAGGTGCGTACAAGAAAGGATCAAGGAAACAAATACGGTTCAATGCAGTAACCTTTGGACTCCCAACTGGAGAACGCAAATATGAAAAGAAAAAAAAAAACTTTCAAATACTTTCAAATTTCCTACTCCTCACTTCGGGTGGAAATATATGGGAAGTAAACAGTCTCATGTCTACACTGCGTTAGAATTTTCGTTATCTACACGAGCTATAATTTTATCCATAGTTATTAAGAAAGCTAATATTAATAAGTGCCAGTTAGGAACAAACGTGCCAAGACTCAAGAGACATGCATAAGAAATATTGACGTAATATCAAGTTACAAGTTTTGTATGAGATAAATTACAACTGAACTCAAACTAACAAAAGTCTTATTCTTTTGGAATCATGTGCGTGAATGGTGAATTAACAGCCTATGACTTAAATTTCTGAAGGCAATATTTTGTCTGTAACGTCATATCACACCGACGTTTCAATGCCGAAAATGCAGGTCTGTCTCTGTTAGAAATTATATTCGTATCTGTGGCATTACTCCAATTATTACTGTAAACTCAAGGCTGAATAATAAAGTTGTTTTATGTCTTCTTCAAATATGTATTTCTGACACCACTGACCTAAATACGGAAGGGAAAGCACATAATATATCGTCATAACCCTCGTGATACTAATAACAGTGCAAAGAATCTTGACGAGATTTGAACAGAGTACTTCACGTCCATTATATCCCATACAGATATTGATAACTGATTAGCTCTTTAAAGCGAAAGTTGGTCATAATAATATTTAAATAAGTCCTTACCTCAAAGAAGACTAATTATAGAGAATGTAGTTAAAGCCACTTGAGGAAATAATCGCTGCTTAACCACTATGTTTCAAAGGATTAATAACGTTATATAAAACAACAGAATAAAGTAATGCAACTTACTGAGTGCTGTGAGGTTGATAAACTGTACAACGGAACATCCCTGCCGTACTTCTAAAAACGTGATCTCGCATTTGTACACAGCTTCATCAGCTACTTGCAGCTGCTTCACCTCCAGATAAGATTCCGTGTCATTCTGTTTGTAATGCAGACTTGCCCTGAAATACAGAACGTCAACAAATGAGAGTGGCCTGTCTTTCAGTAACTAGACATCAAACACACATTCCTCCCACCAGTTTGAGTACAATGCAAACAAGCATATCATAACGTAATTCATTTATGGTACATCCATTACATAAGTACACAATCCTGAGACTGGGGCTATTTGTGACTTGTCAGTTCTGTGAAATCTTGCTAAACCTTAACCTATTCACATTAAGTATAACGTGAGAGCATAGAATGCGTCAAAATGACAGGTGGAAACAACGAAATGCCTTCAATGAAACACAATCTGGAGACTGATCAAATTGAATACTATTGAAACCAAGAGGTAGACAAATTGTAATTGTAAGGAGCTCCAAATCTTGGCCTGCTAAGAATACCCATACTCCAATTCACACACACAAATGCAATTTTAATTGAATTCTGGATTAAAACTAGGCCAACAATCAGCTGTTCTTTACGGAACATCAAGAATAAATATATTTTCTGGTCTCCTGCTTATTCTGACATCAAACCTAACCACGTTATATATCAAGGACTGCAAAATACAACACAGGAATCCCGTAATATTTCAAAACCCATAATTATAAACGGGTATTTAGTACCAATTTGTAAACAGTATGTGATTAATAAATTAAATGTAATAATTTTAACATTAATGGGATAAGATATGTTAAATAAACAGAATTATACACAAAAACATTTTCACATTCTTCTGAACTGAGACAATGTACTATGTCGGAAACTGCTTAACTTCAATGTTTATTTCCAGGTAGTTAATTTAAAACAATCATTAGAAAGCTGGTGCATATGATAACCGTCAAAGTGATACAGGCTCACACTAGCGCTTTCCAACACACTATAAAACCAATTTAAAATTGCAATCAATTCAATTGGCATGCAAATTCCATGATACGGAAATCATATCATATTACATTAAAGCAAATCTACATAGAAAATTTATGGTACTTTTACATAAATAGTTGTAACGTTTGAAAGGTGTGAAATCGGTTAATATAGAAAATATTCAACAATAAAAACTGTTTTAATTAAACATCAAAGAAACAGAAAAATATTTAATACGGTATGCAGATGCAATACAATATATAATTACTAATTATGAAACTATAAGATTTCTACAATTGGCAGGTCGTGTTTTACTATTCAAGGGACTAAGATGTGTTGTTTATGGTTTAATTCTGTCTCTTAATCCCTAACTTCAACAATGGGAAGTGTAAATCAGAGAGAACCATAAGACTGATTTCGGATGTTCATCTAAATTCTCCATAAAGCTTCCGATAAAAATATTCTTGCAACGAAGTCTTCTTGGACGGACCTCCGTACAAGCAAGGAGTTCCAGTGCAACGTTTCGGAGACTGTATCTGTCTCTATAATAGGGGTATCCGGTTTTTACGAATTCAGGAAGTGAAACTCGTAACATCTAGAAAGCATACGACAGGGCTCCGGGAAAATGCAGTAACTTGAAAATGCGAGATAGTTATAACAAGCAAGTCTGCAGAAGTATATGAAAAAAGACAGGAAAACTAATGCCACGCCCCTAATAAAGTCCTGATAGAAGAACCGACTAATAACTTTGAATATTCGAAAATTTAGCACAGCTCTGCATTATCTGAAACCCGGATGTGTTACTTTAATATCATCTCATATCAATCATTTTAGTCAAACTTTTCTTACGAGGAACTGGGAACCTTCAAAAGAATGAGACACAAACACCTACGAACGTCAATTCATACTAGCAACAGCTTTGTTGAACTCTGAAGCAATTCACACTGCAATTGTATAGTCTCACTTCGTGACCAGAAGGAACTTCCTTTCTAGACAAAATCAAACAGACCTTTGGGTTGATGCTTTGGTGAAGGACTAGGAACGGATCGAGATTTTCTCCCACATAGAAACGTCTGCTACAGACACACATCTGATATCCGCTACAGTTCAAACACGCAGCAGCCATAAAGGCGCCAAGAGAATACCTTCGGAAATGATTCCAAGCGCTGGGATATTTAATTGGTTTTATCCCAACCCAGTTCTGACATCTCACTTCTATAGCTCCTTTTAAAGAAACTGTGATCTTACGGGCTTTCTGTTAAAATAGAAACAACGGACACGTTTCAATAAAGATAGGAACAGACCAAAGCTTTGGAGATACTGGAACAAGACGTTCTCGGAGCACTTTGTGACTAACCACTTCCCTCTAATTGTTTCAGATGATCATGAGGCTGACAGAAATTACAGCTAAGTAATTCGGCCTACGGAATTTATCATTTGTTTGCATTACTTTCGCTAGAAAAAGCTTCTTAATACAGTCAAAGGTAAACTTACTTTAATTTCGTAACAGTTGTAACTAGCGTATAAGTGCAAGAACTGGGCAATTCTTAAGTAAGAAAACGTCCGTGGGTTAGCACACGAATCTAAAGATCTAATTACAATTTCCACACGATTAGCAAGGACCAATGGCAAACTACTACTCTTCGTTTCGGTCGTCTTGTACTATAAAACTTACTGTAATCCGATATAGTGCACATTTATTCTTTTTGTCAATATCACAACTCTTTAAATATACCATGCCCAATTGAATGAAATTTTATACGCATTACATAAAAAATGTATATAGTACATAAGAAACTAATATTAAACCCTATTCATTTACTTTAATTCTTAAATTTCAGAACTCACCGACTCTATAAGTCATATTTTATTAATTTTTAATTCATATTATTGGGCAACTATATTAGTATGTAATGTTATTATTGCAATTTATTGTCACGTTTTCTTACTAAGTTTCGACACAAAATAAACAGAATATTTTGCTGATGAAAAATTCTTGAAAATGGCCGAGTAAAAAGAGATATCAGGATAGGTTTAAATGGGATTAAATCCACATCAATAAAATATTTTTCAAGCATAATGCTACGGAGCGTCTTATGTCTGAGGGAGGAAGACGGAATGAGAATTTGTACATGTAATTTTTCTCTCTCTTCATTTGTTAATTCCGATGAGTAAAGACTACGACTTCCGTAACACAGTATCTTTGTCACACATTATGTCACCACAGGATGGATTCTGACACGCACAAACCGATTTACTGCATCAGATGATGAATCCTAGACCAGAATCGGGCAAACGGTAGAACACCGCGAGTGTTGACTGAGTAAGTCTACGCCATGGCAGACAGAAGCGCACTTCTCAAACAGACCGTGCGGAAACACATTGTTACGCCACATTCAGAAGGCACCAACCATACAATTTCTAGCGCCGTTTCTGGAAGCGATGAACAATCAGCAGATGAATAGGATACGACAGAGCAGCGTTACACGGTGTGCTGCGCTGTAGTATTGAATCGGAAGCCTTTTCGACAACTCTGATGTTCCATAGACATCTATTTGTGGAAAAGATGTCCATATTTTATGTACAGTCTGCTAGGAAACAGAAGTTCAATCACCCTCATTGCTTCTATAAAACGAAAGATTATTTTTCACAAAAAAGCCTTTGGGGTAATCTTCAGTTTGCCAGTGATAAGGAATTCTGGATTCTGAAGAAATACGAATTAATCAGAATTAGCACCTAAACTTCTTTATTATGCCATATAATCCGTTACAGATACAAACAGAGCTTGATAACGTAACCTCTGAATAGTCTAATAATATATATGTCTACTGTTTATCCTAGGTATACTGTCACACAATGTATTCACTTAAAATTAACATGTATCTACAGCACATTAGAAGATAATATGTCTGTCATAAAGAATACAAGTTTCATTGTCTAATTACATTTCATTAACTCGTGACAGTTAAAGCAGACATGTTGAAATATTTGAAATAACATTCAAACACTAGAAGCAACTTCTAAAATTATGGTGTCAATTTCGTGGACCTGCGAAGTGAACCACAGGATGTGATGTTTTTAACTGCTTTCGTTTCCAATTTTGAACGAGGTTACGAAAGTGGAAATAGCAATATCAGTAAATCTAAACTTTGCTTCAGTTGAGGTTGAATTGAGTGTTACTGGACGCTATATACGTACGAGTACGATGGGGAGCGAAACAAGACAGCCAGCCAGCCAGCCAGCTAGAAACGAATCACAAGACCTGCACATAAATATATTGTAAAAGTTTCAAATTGCCTGGAGAATGGGAACATCCTAAACCTTTCACAGAAGAAAATATTAAGACTCAGAAGGAAAGTGACAGACAGTACTTGCTCGAAAAGTATCGTTAACTTTTTTTAAAACAAAAAAGCCTTTTTCAGCAGCCCTGTAGTTCCTGACATGTTGTTATGGCAACTCCTACAACAATTCGAGTTCAAATACATGAAAAGGTGGAACATGACGCAGATCTGTTCACAACCAAAAAATACACGCTTATGCTCCTTATTGTAATATAATCTATATAAACTGTTGGTACCAACTTTCAAAAAAATCATCCAGCTCAATAAGCAGACCTACCTTTTTGTGATCACTGGTCTTTGTGATAGTGGAAACTGAAATGCAGTATTTCCTTCAAGGTATTCTTATCATCGGCTTCAAAGTATCACGAGTAATATGGAAGGGAGTAGTATACTGGACAGTTTTCACAAATTATAAATAAATAACTTACTCAGATTTAACACTGTACTTTAACGCTGGGACGTTGTGGGCATTTTCCAGAGGCGTACAGTTACATTAATATTAAAATTTATTTTTGATATCGGAAGAATGCTAACTATCAAAACAATTATTTAAGCAGAATCTATCTCATGAACAATGCTCACAGTTACCCACTTAGTCGCAACGAAGCTTGTAAACGCATCAGATAAGAGAAGGATATGCAGTTAGTATCTGTTCCTTACTATGGGAGACCAGCTTTCTTTACTGTCCCAAATGGCTTATTAGCTGATAGCTCTTACTAAACTCGTGAAACGAGCATGATAGAGGTGTTACACTCTGACCAAGCAGAGAAATATAAAGTCGTGATGGTTTCCAGTGCTACAGCTGCTATAGTCTGCGTGTTAGGATCGATGGTACGGTACATGTTATGAATTATAAACGGTTTTGTCTCGTTTAATATTTTATTGTACATCTCGCTGTTCTCAACGGAATTTTTTTTATACGTTTGCAGAAAGTGGAGTAAATTAATAAGCCTTATCAGAGGACCGAATTCCGTTCAAATGTTAATTCATAACGTTAACGACAATGCTTTTAACTTGGCTTCAGTTAATGTATCCTTATTTGCAGGGGACACGCTGGTATTTTAGGAGGACGAAATATTTATTTGATTTCCTTCCAGGTAAAATATTGAAGTCTCATTTCATTAGAGCATGATTACAGTCTCCCTAAAATAATAATGGAAAGCCATCATTAATTGACTGTCCTGACATGTTGAATACAGTAAACATACAGACTGTTTAAATTTTTTCCTCGCAAGAAGACAAATTCAAAGCACACTGGCAAACTTACATTAAACGTTCAGACTATGAACATTTGTAAAACTGGTCTACGAGGCTATTTTCATTGAAAATGTTACAAAGTAACACTTGCTTCAAAAGGTAGTACCACCAGCAACTTGTCAAATACGAGTTAAGTATTCAGTGGTTCAAGACGTCATCATAGTCAGGAACAAGAAGATTCACAAAACATTTTTATATTTTTTGGCGTCTTCAGAACACAATAATGGGATCCTGTCCTATAAGTCATCGTGACGTCACAAAGAGCCCCAAACTCACTGCCCCCTTCTGATAGTCTTGTCACATTTCTTATTCACGTTAAGTTCATCACCGAGGTAGTAAAGTACAAAGCAGATAAAAGCCCTGCCATTCAGCGCACCATGCAGAGTTCAATCGACTGTTATCGATACAGCGAATGCAGAGAAGCAACCTATCAACAAGTAAATAGTGTGTATTAACGGGGTCAACGAAACGCTTCAAATTTAAGTGCCAGTGTACCAGTGAATTTCAGCGGACTACAAGATGGTTGAACGCAATGAAGGAGTTACGAACAATGCGCACATCGACTCTGCATCAGTAAACACAAAGAGATAGAAATTAAGATGCTTAGATTATGATATGTACTTATCGAATAAGATAGACCATAACTACCGAAACTGTAACAGCCTTGAATGTAACGTCTTGGCACCCTCGCCAACTGACTCGTTTTGAACCAGTTTATTTACTTAGACTGACAAATGTGTACACATACAACTGATTCAGAGAACCTAGAAGAAAGCCTTCACTCATTCTCCGACTGGTAACCATCGGCTGTAAGCTGGGGTTGGTGGATCTCAAAACGTTCTGAAGTTTATGGTTAATAATAGCAAAACTCTGTACTAAGAAACAACGAATTAATTATTAGTATAGGATAGATATTAAAAAAATCTAAATTTGATACTGATATAGTTATTCTGGGTTGTGACGTCGTATTTACTTGTAGGTGGATATCAACATACTGTCTTCAACTTCAGAATGTACATACTAACATTTAGAAGGAACTTTGTGTCTTCTGTAGATGGAGACAGTAGTTTCTCCGAAACGTTTGTATCTACCTGCAAGTCCACACGACGTCACAAATCACAAGAACATCGAAATCTTCTTCGAAAACCTCAAATATCACTCGACCGATTTGCGACTTGTTTACATTTACCTACACTAAATAGGGAAAATGAAACTCCAGATTTACTGTACCAAATAACGGTTTGATATTGTAATAAGGCGTAGTTGAGTCACGTATTATAAACGGTATCGAGTTATCTAAAGCTTCGGGAAGAAGGGTGTTTAGTATCCGGAATATTAGCTACAGGCTGCTAGCTAAAATGGGAGTAACAAAGGAAGCGCTTGGCTTATGACGAAGTTAGGCTGGCATTTCCCATCGTCTCCATTACAACATTAGCTCGGAAAGGTCAACTTTCTAAGAGAAATGACACCGGCATTGCCGACAGCTCATTGTCATCTACAGCAGAGCACTCCCTTCTACCACATAAAAAGGAGCTATTACCCATAGCCTACCCTCGATTCGCGTGTTCTTCCGCAGATTATTATATCCTAAGATACTGGCGATAAATCAACAAACTGTTATTTCCTGTTTGCGAATCACGTGGTCGTGCTTAAAGGCAGTGCTATTGTGATTTCTGAGGAAACAGCTGAACACATCTTTGTAGGTGCATTTAGAATCTCATTGCGCGTACTACTGCTATTTGAGCTGCAATAACATAAGCTTCCTAGTGTATCAGATTTCACCGTTCCTTTACGAAGGATGAAGGTTATTCTAACCAAATCACAGATGCGGAAAATATGTTTCAGTCTTGAAAAAACTAGTCAGTATACTGCAGATAGATTCATTAAATAAACTACATGTAAATATAGTGAGGATGTTTGGCGGCTGTGCCATTAGGAGTGGGAAACACGGCAACCCACGCAGTGTTGGCGCATAGCTTAAATGTTGTGCCGTGCCGCCAGTTTTAAAAGACAGGCTAGCGGTAAGATAGGTTCGTATGTCCAGCCATGTGCATGCTCCTTCAGATACCTTTGAAGGAACTGACGGATTTTAATGAAAATCGGTACTGACATTTCCCCAATGGGTAGTACATCATTAATTCCGACATGACTCTCGTGAGACGTTGTGAGATGGTAGTGACTTAGGGCTGAAAAATGTAGTGTCTAAAATTCTGTATGGCAAGCAAGAGATATTGTTACCGTCTCTAGTTACATTCATTTTCGAAGTTAATTGACGTTTTTATTTCGTATCCTAAATAATTACTTGTATCAAACTAATCGCACCAATTACAACTTTAATCCAGATAATTAAAAACGTAATTAACACCACACAATACCTTCATTTAAATATATTTTTGGTACTGCACACAAATCCGCTACAGTGAGTCAACGGGCATGTTCTTATTCTTATTTTAATAAACGGAGCGTACCAAAAACTATTAATCTATACCTTCTGGAAACATACAGTTCTTTAGGCGATACATTTAGGAGTGAACACACAGGTCAATCATTTCCTTTCACTAAAATGAAAAATAATTTAACCACACTCGATTAATTTTATATTTGTATATATTTGTATACAATGTGCAGCCAACTTGCTTCACCAAGCGTGTACACAATAATTAATGATGTCCATTCTCGGGAGATTAATTCTAATTAACAAATTTATTCGTCTAAAGTGATTGTATAGTACATTTAGATTTTGTTGTAAACAAAAAGAAGAGTTCATTCAGTATTTTGCCATTGTGCTTTGAAACAAAACACATACAAACAGGGACAAAGCAGCAAGAAGTTTATCAAAAGTAAATGAAATCTTCTAAGATGGGAACTACGCGAATATTTTCTCTTTAAAAATTATGACTCATCCATTCTCTTCACAGATTCTCTGTAAATCACGAGGACAGAGAACTGCAGGCGAAGAGATGTAACGAGAAGGAACAATCTAAAGAGATGCTGCTGGAAGTGACAATCAATACAGGCGCCACGCTGTCAGGAGTTGGGTTCGCGTCTCTCTCAGAACGATGTAGTACCTTCCGGACAATAGAAACTGCAACGTTAAATCTGTTTGTTCAAGTAAGTTATAGGACAATATGCGTACACCACTTCGCACTAATTGAAAATAAACACAAAAGTCATTGATAAAGCGATTCAACCAGTTCAAATGTACGATTCTATCTGCTGAATGCTAGTGCATCAATAATTACTGCCCGATGTCTTTAAATACATCCCTACAGTCTAGTCTCTGCACAGACTCTAAGACTGAACAAGGCAGTAAGCCCACACTGCGTTCAATCCAAGGAACATCTGAGCGCCAATAAAGGAACCTTGTCGACATCAAAGACCCCGTTCAGTTTAGCAGAAGAACATGGGCTATTATTCTCTGCATGTGTTCGGCGATGGTATTGTGTTACTTACGAACTTATTTCAGACTTTATCCGTCGTCTGTTGAAAGTTCTTAACGAGTCTTAGAAATCCACATATTGGAAATATAAATTACATTTTAATTCTAATCGTGATCTCGGTTCATTTTATAAGACTGCTGAATGCATCACTTTCAAAGATCCTTCCTATAAATCGTCCACTGGGAAGGAATGAGACCCCAGGACTTTAGCTGTATTAAGTACGCGCATTGCATTATATTATACAGAGGTTTAATGTTGTGAAGTGTTCTAAATTATTATTGTTCGTCTACATGTAAGAGTTCCACTTCTTGTATTTTCTTCATTCCATCCTCCTTCCGTTGGATATTTTGTCAGATTTTTTTTCGAAATACGAAGTTAATCAATGCCTACTGCCGACATACAGCGCGTATGGGTTTTCTGCCACAGGACAGGGAGGACACAAACCCACAGCCTCCGTCTACAGAAACCCGCCATCGTCATGAAGCGTCGAAATCGCCTGCTGAAACTGCATGTTGCAATTTCTATGAGGACAAGGAAGCACATTAGTGGGTAGTGGCCAATTCAGAAGCATGCCGACGTCGGTCGCTTCGGAACTGATGAGGAGTACAACGAGGGTGTCCTTCGCTTTTCCCTTCCCTCATCTTCAAATGTCGCTTCTGCATTCCGCACAAGTACAGTCACAGACACCAATGGAAATTCGTAGGTACTTTAAGAATTACAACGAATTAAATTAGTACGTCATCATCTCAAAAAAATAATGATTTACAAGTGAAAAATAAATGATTCGCTATTCCATAATCGTGTAAGCCTGTAGGCCTCCTTGCAAACTATTTAAATATAAACTTAGCTGTTATTATAGACATAGAAATTTTAACGTGAAAGCATAACACCAACAGGAATGGTGTAACAAATGCACTAAAAATTTTATTTGTTGATTGCTAACAACAGTATATGCTTTATTCTGTGATGAACCGTAGACTGGTAGGTTTAGGTACTGGCTTCTGTGTAATGAATCGTTAATTTACTAAATTATGAAATATTTGTCTCCCCTTTATGTTAATAAAAATGCTGTGCATATGTCAGAGACATCCTCACAGCAGAAATATAACTCAAATGCATGTTTTATACCACTTCGGGAACGGCAATTGTGAATAAAAAGAAATTTTGAATTTATGAAATTCAACCTTTTCCATTATCGTGGACAGTTTATTTAAAAGCCTCACTTTAATAATTTTGAACTTGATGTAATTAGCACTGCACTGGCTGATGAAACAATCTAATGAAATATTCTAATGAAATGGAAATTCGTCTGGTTCTTCAATTTCAAGAGCCAATCTCTAATAAAGTATGGTGATCAGGCTAAAAGGTAACACAAAATTAGCAACTATTCTTTTTTTACAAAATAAAGAGTGTTCCGAAGACATATTCAAGAAGCAAAATTCATTTTCACAGTTTATTCTTATTTAAAACTTGGTTTATTCCAAAGAGAGAGACAGAAATTATGCACGATTATATTTGTAAAAAGTAAGAATTCTTGGAATATTAGGAACCATAATCCTACGTCACTTCTAACTGCGAACATTATCTTTACCAAAGAGCATTTTCACAGAATTCGTATATAGGCAAATCTTGAACACAAAAAAAATGTAATTTTAGCTTACACGAAGTAAAAATGCGAACTTACTGCGGATCAAAATGAGTTTTTAAGATACGGTACGTTTGACATTTTGCAAGAATTTCAAATGAAGATAGACTCACATTAAGCCCAGTATCTACAATGACAATATTTTCTTTCCTTCTTTCCTTCTCTCATCCTCTTCTACCCGTAGGTGTCGCTGTTTTTTATTTATTAATTTTGATCTATTTGGACAATGGTAGGACTCCTTAGATGAGTGATCAGCCCGACGCAAGGCCTCTACCTATACAATCACAGAAAGACGCGGACAAACATCCGTGCCTTGAGTGGGACTCGAACTCACGTTCCCAGCGGCCAGGCACACGAAGTCCATACCTCAGACCGCTCGGCCACTGCGGCCGGCACAATGACAATACAACAAAGGAAATTGAGGATGGCATTTCGAAATCTGTAGGTCTACGCTGAAAGGGACCATGTGTGTACCTCGGCCAAATAAAGTGTTGAAAGTGTGGCCATTGTCAGCGAGTTGGGAACAGCGAGAGGTGGGAGTAAAAGGGTGTGATGGTGGGGAAGGAAGACGATACTGTGCTGAGCCTAGCGGAAAGTAACGGGCCTTTATTGGATCGAACTGCCGTATCAGACCCCAGCCTAACGACTCACTACTGCCCCCTTCAGCTCCATATATCGTTCCTTAAGAGGAGCGCCTATCGGGGGCGATAGGATGAATCTGCAAGGAGGGTGGCAGGGGGAGAAAACCACAGGAGACGGTTATTCAGTAGAAAATACGTGTGATAACTGATAATAGAACCGCGAAAGAAGTAAGAGGAAAATAAAGCAGAGTGATAGATAAAATGACGGGAACATAATTGTTTCAGCTATTAACAGCAATTTACGAAGATAAATGAGGACGAGGAGATGAAATTGAATGGCGAAAAGGCCCAAATGTAATAAAGAAGCATGATTGGTTGGATGTCTAATCAATTGTGCTACTACAATCAGTATAAGACTGCATATACGAGGTCCTTGTTTCGAATATGCACCGTATCGCCCACTACGATTAGAGAATCCGTATCTCTCCCCTTCCTTCAAAATGGATCGGGACAAACTTCATTTGCCTCAGATAGGTGCACGACAGATAAGAAGAAGATAACATTTCTTCATGATACCAGCCAACCTCAGGGAAAGAAAAAAAAAACTTACAAAAAGACCAACAAGTAAAATCTAGGGCAAAGTCACGGACCCAGTATTTACATTATATTATTTCACATCAGGTGCAGAATACGGCAGAAGGAAATTCGAATCATAAATGAAATTAACAAATTTTAAATATTTTCGTTGAAAATATTTTGTTTATTGTTTATTCGTTTCCTTTTATTTGACGAATATTCCAGTAGCTCAGACTACTAAATATCGTAGAACGATAGAATGTGTAATTAATAATGAATTGCGAAATATATGGGAGGAAGCCATTGTAACCTAGATTATGATGCTATGGTGAATTTTACTCGAGGGAATAAGAGAAACCACGAATAAACTCAGTGAGAATAGTCGGTTTTTTAACCGAGATTTGAACCCGGGACTTCCAAACAATACTGAAGTGAAATGAGGTTGAGAGAGGCGATAGTTGTTGACACCGGTGTTATGAATTCAGAAAAGGCAGGACTGAGACACAGCCGATCTTCTGGTTTTGTTGAAAATATTAATAAACTGGTGCACTAATTATTGTCTATTGCAAGAGTATGCTCTAATCCATAGTTTAACGATTGGCCAGCGCAAAGGACAGAAATCCTAAAACTTACACTCGAAGTATAACTGTTAATTTCGGACATGTATCCGCCCTGATGACGGAGGCAGTATGACCTCCGAAACGTTGGTAAACACCTATCATGCTACACGGCGCAACAATCCAGAAGACAGAAATCGTCAATGTATTTATTGTTACCTGTAATTTAGCAAAAGATAACTCGAGCCTTAAATTCAAGTACACACTGTATTATCTTTATTGTATGGATTATGATGTATCAATAAATCTGATTTGTGACAAATTTCCGAAAACGGTTCTTAGTTTTATGAAGTTTCAATTCAATAGTTAGTTTATACCCTTTCATTTTAACGCTGTTAAATTGTCTCTTAAGTATGAGTATTACAGAGTATTGACGAAAATCAAAACAGAGACTTTAGAAAAAAATATTAATACTGTCGATACAAAGGTAATGAATAATGATGGGTTTATAATTCCATTCAATCACACAGAATAAAATATTACAGCAACTGGCTCGGAATCGAAGAAATTTGTTGCAAATATCATTTCCCCATACATACTGATTAACCGTAACCTTAAATTGAATCTACTTGAGAGAAACTGGGGGTTCGATTTCATTGCATTCTATGCCTATATAGGGTTGTGAAATGTATGCATATATTAACTGATCCAAAGTTTATCTTGACTAAAAATATTCGTGACTCAACATGGATGTATCAAGAAATTAAAGAGTCGTTAAATACTTTCATTCTTCCGTTCTGTACTTATAAATTGTACCGCAATGCTGCAAAATTACACAAAAACAGATCTTACTTGAATTAAGCAATTACAGATCAAGATAGTATTTTTATGAACGTATAGACAACAAAGCTCTGTTATCATAATTTTAAGTACCGTTACCTTGCAGCCAGAAGTTTGTTCTCGCAAATAACCGTAAAAATCTAATAAAGACATCTGTGAAACATTCTTCAGGTAATCGTATCTTTTCACGTCCTATTGTGCATTGCTATGCCAGAATTTCAACGCCAATCTTCAAGTTCCGAAAGCAATTTTTCTACACGTGTCTTAGAGCATAATGCTCGTGTCCAGTTGGGAACAAAGACAAACATCCAGAAGAACTTGTTCTTTTCCCCAGAAACGCGTTATGAAGTTACAGGAGCGCAGCTTTCCTTGATCGTTTCGTGTAGCTTCTCTGATCCTCTTGAGAGCGGAGTTTTGGTTCAGCAATGGGATTTCCGTACTTTGATTTGGCCACTCTGTGTTCCTTCATGTTTTCCAATAATACGTGTCGAAGAAGGTTTTATCTCGATGGGTGCGAGTGGGTGGAAAGTCGATGGTATTTGAAGTTGACCTTCATTGGACAAAATAGAAAGGTCAGCCACCTGTTTTGTTAACAACCAATTTGGAAGAAATTTGGAACTCTAAATACCAATGTGAACTATAATTACATACAAAGAAATATCTATATATAACACAAAATATTTTACACATGAATAACAGTTACTTTGATACGGAAACCGTGAAGCACTCCTAGGGGGTGGGGTGGGGGGAATTTTATTGAAATGAATGTAACCATGAACTAAAATGCAAAAACTAAAATGAAAGCAATCTATATAAAGTGTGAATACTTAGATTATAATTTTATATCACTTTATTTCTGATATTCAAATATAGTATTTGTTTTACCGAAAGTAACAAACTAAAACGTAATTGATTACTTTAGAATGGTGTGAAAGTCGATGAAAATCGACCTAGAATTTTATTGTACTTCTGAGTAGCTCGATTTTAACCCTCTGATGTCACATGAAGCCGAATTTCTTCAAAATAACTCTCAATTTCGAGAACTGAAAAAATAGAACGCCTAATAATAATTACTGATTTTATAAATACATACAAATATAACACTTGGATAACACTAACACCGCTCTGTAGTTTTACATTCACGATCGCCACTGCACTAAGCTCACGAGCACAGCTACGAAACTTCCTGTCTTGTAAACACTTCTTTAATTCAACGCAAGCAGCAATAAAATTACTGACTATGTTCTCACTGTTAAAATATTTATTGTCTATATGACAGAACTCAGCAAAAGAACTTACCAAAAGCAACAGGCGTAAAATTAAAAGTGGAAACGCGAAGTAAAATACTATAGGAACACAACACCTTGTAATATAGGGAGTTCAGTCACGTATTTATGATACGACAGATCATTTCATTATTTACTCTTCGATAACTGATATGTTTATGCCATTTTTACATTCAAAAGCGAAGTTTGCCCTCATTACAACATTTTTCTTCAGCGAATAACACGGAATAAATAATAGACTTCACATATTACAGTCGGTCAACTAAAAGCCACAGATCGATACCTCGGTATTTTTGAGAACTTTACAAATACTGCGACGATTTATTGAAAGATGAAGTGTGTTCTCGCTTTGAAAAGTCCGTACAATCCGCCAGATATGATCATCTGAGCACATCGTCAAGTTTCACATTACATTCACGGCGAAACAGAATACGTACTACACATTTCGCAGCTCGACACCACACTCCCATGCGTACAGCCAACATCTAACGCGGCACAGACTCCTGCTTTATCCCTAAATCCGCTATAGTGCCATATTTTATTCCCTAGAAAGAAAAAGGAAACAAACAATGGACAAGAAAGAGATAAGGACAATAAAAGACGCGGCTGAATATAAGAAGATAAGAGCAAACCGTCCAGCGCCAGTAAAGACAGAAAGGAAGATACATTCTTGCCTGAATCTCCTCAGGATGTTCCGAAAATTGATTTGTGAAGAAGGCAAGGCATTGGCGGCGTTCCTGGCAAGCCGAATAACGCGTTCACAAACGACTGCTGTAAACTTCGTTACTTTCTGAGAACGGTTAAAGACTCGCGTCAAAATTCACTTACTGCAACTAAAACCTACAGGAGGTGCGATAAACCTCCGAAACACCAAAAATGCAGGGATCTGATTTGCGCCATAAAAATTATTTTATGGGGACTTTGTATGATTTGAGGTTTTCACAGCGGCGAGTATGAAGATTTCTGTCTTCTGGGTTGTTGCGCTGTGTGGTCTGGTCGATGTTTACCAACGTTTCAGAGGTCATACTGCCTCCGTCATCAGAGTATGAAGATTTCTGTCTTCTGGTCGATGTTTACCAACGTTTCAGAGGTAATACTGCCTCCGTTATCAGGGCGATGATTATGAAGATTTCTGTCTTCTGGGTTGTTGCGCTGTGTAGTCTGGTCGATGTTTACCAACGTTTCAGAGGTCATACTGCCTCCGTCATCAGAGTATGAAGATTTCTGTCTTCTGGTCGATGTTTACCAACGTTTCAGAGGTAATACTGCCTCCGTTATCAGGGCGATGATTATGAAGATTTCTGTCTTCTGGGTTGTTGCGCTGTGTAGTCTGGTCGATGTTTACCAACGTTTCAGAGGTCATACTGCCTCCGTCATCAGAGTATGAAGATTTCTGTCTTCTGGTCGATGTTTACCAACGTTTCAGAGGTAATACTGCCTCCGTCATCAGGGCGATGATTATGAAGATTTCTGTCTTCTGGGTTGTTGCGCTGTGTAGTCTGGTCGATGTTTACCAACGTTTCAGAGGTCATACTGCCTCCGTCATCAGGGCGATAATTATGAAGATTTCTGTCTTCTGGGTTGTTGCGCTGTGTAGTCTGGTCGATGTTTACCAACGTTTCAGAGGTCATACTGCCTCCGTCATCAGAGTATGAAGATTTCTGTCTTCTGGTCGATGTTTACCAACGTTTCAGAGGTAATACTGCCTCCGTCATCAGGGCGATGATTATGAAGATTTCTGTCTTCTGGGTTGTTGCTCTGTGTGGTCTGGTCGATGTTTACCAACGTTTCAGAGGTCATACTGCCTCCGTCATCAGGGCGATGATTATGAAGATTTCTGTCTTCTGGGTTGTTGCGCTGTGTAGTCTGGTCAATTTTAACCAACGTTTCAGAGATCATACTGCCTCCGTCATCAGAGTATGAAGATTTCTGTCTTCTGGTCGATGTTTACCAACGTTTCAGAGGTAATACTGCCTCCGTCATCAGGGCGATATACTACACAGCGCAACAACCCAGAAGACAGAAATATTCATACTCATCGCCCTGATGACTGAGGCAGTATGACCTCTGAAACGTTGGTTAACATCGAAAAGACTTCACAGCGCAAGAACCCAGAAGACAGAAATCTACGTCTGCTTTCATTGCCCCAAAATTACACGTCTTTGTGTAATGGTGAATAAAGACATGCAAGTTGTCTTGATTCCATAAAATTGACGATTGTTCCAAGAGCTAACTCAAGGGATTATTAATCCGTTTTATTTATTAATATAGCGGCCTACGTTCAGCAATGACGTGGTCTTTGGCATTTCAAAGATGAGCACTGTTTTAATAACACAGTAATCACAAGGTCGATGGCTACTAAAACCTTAGTTATAATTAAACTTGTTAATTGTTGAATCGATTCTGTTAAATGCTTTCAGTCAAGTATGATTATTTCAGCTTGAATCTTTAATACAAGCGTACATTTCTGTAAGCCAATTAAGGACTACACAGGAATAATTTACATACGATAAAGGTCAACAACACGAAGTCTTAACGACACTTATTTCTTTTTCTAAGTCTGCAGTTGCATAAATGAATTCAATGTAAATAAAAAAAAAAGTGCTGTCGCGCATGTAACAAAAGCCTTCTTTATAATTTGTGGGCCCAAAGAGGCAAAGAATATCACATTAATGTGGCATTCGTGATGTGGATTAAGTTGCCCTCTCAAATGTTTTAAATTACTCTGTTGCCCAAGACATATTATCAGACATTGTTCATGTGATAACCCTGTTTCTTCTAACCACTCATGATGATGAAAGTAGTTTATATAAAGTTCATAATTAGTTTCTGTCTTCATGCTAAAGCTACATCACGGGTTTAATTTAAGTTCTGATTGTTAGAACTTCAGGACTTTCCCTTTAAGTATAATCATGACAACAGAAATATACATAAACTTTTGAAAACATTATTATTTTGTGTTCTTCATGTTCTAGCGACAGCGAAGAACACTGTATGTCTGTCCAATTTTTCACAAAAATGGAGCCTCGGATCATATTAGCAACAGAACGACTTAAAGACATTTATTGTAAAAATTGTTGCGGAATAATATCCTTGGAAAATAATAGTATTCAACAATGGTTTAAATAAAATAAAACATTTTGTCCTTCCGCACAAATAAGACGCGCCCTTCCATCAGCGACCCCTTAGAACCCACGCAGCGCTGAAAACAAAGGTCTGAATCACGTACAAGACAGGGGGCAAAGCGACGAGATGTACTGAGATGCAAGAAAAAGCCACTTAAACTTATATAAGTGTTTCCCTAGTCCCCAGCTCTTCTCCCATGGCTTGTTTCCAAGAGCCTTGTATCAGAGGGCTCTCGAGCAGTTGTCATCTAGTGGCAGCAGAGTTGTACGGAAGGAAGAAGAAGAAGAAGAAGCAGAAACTGCGAAAGAATGAGAAGAGGGGGTACAATTAAACTGAACCAATATAATAGCTCTTCCCGTATATCAAGTAGGATTTATGTCTGGTAGACTGCAGCAAGGAGCTGCTACTGCTGCATGGAGAACTGACAGTTTCGTGAGTTATTAGAGCAGCGTCTATGTCCTCGTGTCCCGCCCATCACAACCCCCACCCCCCACTCGTACACTCTTGTCCAATCATGATTCTCACTTATCTCCTGGATTACTTAGCGTTGATTTACTATTTTCAAGAACTTATCCTTATAAAATACCTTTCAAGAACGCTAAACATTCTCTGCACGCAGCAGATGAGGGATTCAAATGTAATAATGTCCAAGTTCCACATCCGATTTGTAGTTTTAAAGTATCTTAAATCAATCTAAAGACATCGGCACAAAAGAACGATTTTGACTCCTGATAAATTACATTCTAAAACACGCATTTAATTCCGTTCCAATTGAATGAGTTTATGCAAACGATTTGCTAAGCTCACTTCCTTAATTCTGCTACATAATTACACTTTCTACCTCAAGAATTATTTTTTTACCTGTGCTGACAAAGTATAATTTGGCACAAAACATTCCTGCAACTATCATCATCTCTGTGCTAGAATAATGAATCCTCAGAGGACAGTGATGTGTCCAGAGATCTACTCGCCACAGAAATACTTTCGGAGCAAACACGATTTGCTCAAGTAAGAACAAAGCAAAAAGAAACATTTAAATGGAGGTATTGTTTGTTCAGTGGGGGAAATTAAAGTGTGGAACGCAAATATCTCTTATCTCTCAGTAACAGAGAAATCAAAGGTACATTTGAACTAGAGGAAAAACAATATATATAAAATAGGGTGAAACATCGCCACACACAGACGATTTGATAATCTTAATGCCGAACGACAGAAAGGCATGAGAGACGACATTTCTGTCAAAAGAAATGCTATAGTAACTAACGTGGAACACTCCTAGTTCTGAGTTTTGAAAATATCCGACAACTACAAAATTCGGATTCCAAGAAAATGATATTGAAGAACATGAACATGGAACATGAATGATATTTTATTATCTTAATTATAAGAAATTTTAAATAAAAATTATATTGTGATCAGACGGATTAAAACAAATAATTGATATTGAAGAAAGAAATGAATTAGAGTTGGAGGGATGTAAATTCAAATTAAAGTCGACACGATTAATCGATTAACTTCACAATTAAATTACGTGTTATTTTTTAGTCCAGTAATCGATTACAAGTTACGACCTTCTGCTATCAATTTCGTAGCTTCAAAATTCAAAACGAAACTTAAGAAATAATGTTTATACTATGGTAGTGGCATATTACATATTTCGTTTTTTATATATTCGCATTCCACTTTACTAATGACTACAATCATTGCTGGAAACTTTACCCATAAGTTTTAATGACCCAGAATTAAAATACAGAAGACAATAAATTTTTCTGTGCTGTTGTGGAAATTTGTCGCTCATTCAGAAGTTTCATTTTGGCTGGAGACTAAAACAAACATGGCATTACAAGTAATATTAATATAAGCAGGGTGTGAGGATAAAAATTTGAACGAACGTGCCCAGAATAATTGTGACTTACTATGGGAACACGGTCTTAAGCATTAGAATAAAATAAAAGCAACAAATTTCCGGTCCAACTAAAAAAAAAAACTCAAAGTTGCTCAAGGGATACTCTGTATCTCAGAAATATTTTATCGTGGTCATAAAAGTATACGATAATACTAATAAGACTTCATTATGCTGAAAAAGATCGATTCCAATTAAATTGATCAAAATGAAATTCTTTCCCGGTCAATGCCCCACTATCACCACGACCAAACGTATGTACATATTTAGCCCTGAAGAAGGAGGTAGTATGTTAATCTGAAACATATGTACCTCTCTACTAGTTCACAGGGCGATAAACCCCAGACGATTACCACAGAAATGTTCATCGCAGTGAGAACATGTTGCACCGACAAAAAAATTCAACAAAGGAAATTCTGAAGGACGACAGAAGAAATATAATTATAATAATTAATCAGTTAAGGGTTACGACGATTTGGGTTGGACTGACGTGCGGTAACAGCACATAGTTTTTGTTACAACACATCTTCCGTGTCAGGAATTCCGGACCGTGTACAAGTAACATGCCATTTGGGGCATTTCAGGGTTATCCTGAAGAAGTACTGTATCATACAGGAATATTACACGTAGCTTAAATAAAACTTCTTTTTGAACAAAGCCTGATTAATAAACAATAGTAACGCTAATGAAATTAGCAGCAATTAATAAAAGAAACTTCTTTGATGTAAATTGAGTCGTTACCTAGCTGCAAATCATTTCAGAAAATTTACTCTTTTAACTGTATATTATTTTCGTAGAACATCCATCAAAGGAGGTAATTTTTAAAATATTTCTGAGCTCTTAGCCCCTAAATGGTACACAGAATCTGTCAGAGAAGAGTTCCTCACTAGATGTTCAACTTCATCCGTCCAAAGTTAAAAAATTTTGAGACATGAATATGACTGGCTTATGGGATATTGCACCGTGAAGTTCGGTAGAAGAAAAATGGCGTTTGAGACATCTTTGCTGCCTCAACTGTCAGATCCTCGTCGCCCTAATGATGGAGACAGTAAGCAACCACTAAAATTCGATGAAATTATAGGAGACTACACTACGCTACATCCCATAAGACAGTTATCTTCAAACTCTCCGTTGTGAGAACCTGAAATTTAAACTCTGAGACATGTTACCTACTGAAATTAGATGATCATATGAAGGTACACGGAATGGAAACAATGATAATTCAGTATTGGACACTATCTGAAAATGAGAAGGAGAGAAATCGCTGTGTAGAAAGAAATCGAAGACGTTCAAACCAGCGATGGGGCGGACCAACCGAAAAACGGGAAGAAGGCACGAGGGACCAGGAAGATGAACCGAACATCTTACGAGGCACGATGGATTGGTCCCATGAGATCTATTTGGTACGATGGCTCTTGGGAGTCACCATAACACTCTTGGCTGTAGCTGGGTCCATTGCTTTTAGGTCTGTAGCGGCGTAGAAGTGGTCTGAGATAACACTGAGCCTGTACCTATGACTGTAGGAGCCCTACACGCACGCAGGAGGACAAGCATTGCATTTGCGAACACCGCCGCTACTGTGTGAGATCAATACCCAAAACTGAGCCAGCCTCCACCCGAACAGTTTCTGCAACTATAATCACACACATACATGTCGAAACACAAAACGTCAGTCCTGCTGTTACATACTGCATAGTGGACTATGGTACTTCTGTACGCTAAAGTTCTGAACTCTCGCCTAGTGTCCACGATGCCATTATAAAATAACAAACAAAAAGACGACACGATTTGCTCATATGGCCTTCAATCCTTTAGTGAAATAGCGATAAAAAGTTCAGAGATGAACACGGTTCACGAATCTCTAAGAAGGGGTTTGCATGTTTCTCGCAGAAAAAGCTTAGCGTTCGGTGGAAGGTTGAAGGGAACGTAGCGCCATCATGAAATTTCCGAATTACAATCGTGTACTCTACCACGTAAAATACATTTTCGATAAACGTCTAACATGATTTTAAAAATTCGTACTATCATACTTATAACTGGAGTGTAATAAACTAGATTATTTTACGCATAAATTTTTAAAGCTAGGGATTAATTTGCTAAAGTTACCTGAAATTAAGAAACAAAATTTGTACTTCCGCTTATGTGATACACGTTAATTCAGATTCAGTGAGTTTATAGCACCAGAATCGAGACTTTAGCATTACACCAATTTATCTTCGGAGTACAGGAACAGGTGCTACTTTTATAATGTTGAGACAAAAACGTGTACTTATATTGTACTGTAAATACACACGTGTTCAAGCGTGCACACACACAACACACACACAGGAACACATGTACCTTGTCACAGGTAACTCGATGTCGCTTATAAGAGAGAGTTCCTTTAATATTTCGTGAATTGGTGCATATTATAGCAAATAAAAACTGGTTTAAACATAAATTATGAGATTAAGAAAATATGCCTTGATTTTTGATCATGAGTGACTTAAGAACAATTAGAGAAGAGTGTGAAACTTGTAAAATCAAGTAATCACATGCTATTAGCCTTGAATTTGTATTCACGAAACTTTTAAATAAATATATCTAGCGTACTTTGCTCAGTTATCAATAGTTGCATAAACAGAGCATCCTACGAGACGCATTCAAATAAGAAGGTACATTATTATTTCACCTCTTACAGAAGTCGCTTCCTTCCATCTGCTTCCCGATTGGACAATCAAAACTAAAAATAACAGCTCATTTAAAGCTCTAAATTCTGTGCAGTAGACAAACATTCACTTAGTACGGTATAATATAAACAATTCCGAATATTGATTATGTTTAACAAATTATGTTGGCAATGCTGTCTAAGACCTGCATCTGTGTTAAAAGTCAGCTTCGATTTTAACCGGAACAGCACGATAAACCATTCATCACTACAATTATGAAATCCCTGCAAGCGAAACCTGAAAGGTTCAGTAGACTGCTACCAGGAAAAAAAATAACGCCACTGCACACGATGCTGAGCTAACTTTACCCGCCTCCTGTCCTCACAACCTATTAGCTTAACATTAATCTCATTGCTATTGTCCAATTTCCTTGTCGGTCTTCCAAATGGCCGAGTTCCAAGCAGTTTTCTCGCTAAGTACTGTACATATTTCTTCATTTGTCAATTCAGACTACATGTGCATCAAACCATAATGCCAAATATTATGTTTTATTTCGTTGTGGTACCAGCGGTAGCTCGTAGTAACTAATAATAAATTAAGGAATCATTTTAAAGGAACTGGTTACTTGTAAGTTCGGGCCGGATGTGGACTAGAGACTGCCAGTTGTACCACGCAGCTCCAAAGAATCACAAAATAAACTCTAGGTATGTTGTTACAACAAAGCATCTCCATTTGAATTCACGTTTTTGAAGATAACTGTATTTTCATAAAAATACACAGACTTGGTTACCTTATTACCTAACAGACACTCCTTTGGAAAGTGACAGGTCCAGAAATTACTCGCTATTTCTGGAACCCGAAGTTATATTGCCACATTAAAAAGAGCCCGCCCCCGGAACGTTCTCTGAGTCAGGTTAATCAATTCTACGAAATGTTTTATATCAAATCTAACTATTCCGAAGTCTTCAAATGCCTTTCCTTTTTTTATTTAGTATCTTACCTGAGCAGATGCCGCGCTGATCAATCAATGTGTTAACGCTTTCGTAAAGTTGTTAATTTATACTTCAACGTAAAATTAATCTTATTAAAAGTGGCCAAATTCGATAATTTTTTTTAAACGGAATAACTTTAGTCTCGGAAAGTTTTAGGAATAAAAAAATACAAACTTTTAGGTCCAGAAGATTCAATTTGCCAAATTGAATTCAAATGGGTCTAGAAACTTGAGAATTAATTTTTACTATTGTGCACGTTTTGTCTGGCAGACATTTAATACATAAGATATTACTTTTAACATCAAAATACATTACATACCCACTACACTTTTGGATTTTGAAGATGACGGCTTATTTTACTTTCAATGCTATCTTGTCTACAATGAAACTTAATTTACACGAGTATGTATGTACATCCATAAATGCTTGATATCGGTATAACCGGATAGGACTACGCTCAACAGATATGTCTTGGGGGGAATATCTGATATTGAGGCCAAAGTGTTCCCATTTATAAACAAACGAGCGGAGAAAATACATTTTATCCATGCGTGCATACCATATAATTAATTTACATAATGGGATACTGGGAACGACCCGTTCTTCAAGTGCCTGAGCACTGCGGGTCCCAACTTTTCATTGGCTCGATCTACAGACATTCAGTACGACTCCTTGGACGAGGGATCAGTCCGTCGCAAGGCCTCTACCTGTACACAGGACAGCACGACACAGAAGAACGCTGACAAACATCCATGGCTTGAGTGGGATTCGAACCCACGGTCCCAGTGACCCCTAATTAATTTACATAAAGTAATCTAATTTATAGTTCTTTAAGGTAGTTATATTGTAGCCGCCGTCCGTTGAACCATCTCCTTGTTTCTACACGTCTTGTCTTCATTCTGGAAGTTAATATCAGAGCTAACAATACATATCCAAAATACCTGCATCTCCATTTGATTAGCACATTTGCAAGGACATGCTTGTATTACCCATGCATATATACTTCAACCGGCTATATTGCGGTATAACGACAGAACATCGGCAGTATTAAGTGGCTTCATCAATCGATTGTGGCATTTCAGCTTGGTGTTTCCTTGTGCGTTCACTTGTCGGATATTATGAAGTCGGTTCTTCAGCACGAATTATTAGCGTGCTAGGTATGTAGGTATGTATATGGCTGTCAGCAATATTGCGTAGAAGGCGACGTGGAAGTCTGTGAAATGTAATTGGATTTCGTGGCATTCTTTGTGCGCGCATTTGTGTATGTACAGCTTCAACTAATGACTCAAGTGCGCTTCTCTGTAGTGTACCGAACGTTTAATGACAATGTAATTTGATGTGATAAGAGTAAACAAGGAGAAGTTTCAAACCGCTTTGCAACTTCTGAATACAAGTATAATAGTAATTTCACTAAAAGTACGAAAGACTTTGTACATACACTCATTGTTCTTTCTCTAGGTTTATTAGGGTTTTCTCCGAGACTATAAACAATTCTGCGAGTTCCTATTTTGAGTCTCTACAGATAAAATGATACATGCAATGCAGTTGGGAAATGAACAGACCGATAATTGAGGTACGAAAATAAAATAAAATAAAATTAAACCTTTAGTTCTTGCTCTTCGGATGTAGCGAATGGAGTTCACTGTAAAACGTCGGCTTTCAGGGATAAGTCGTGTAGAATGTTGAAGTTACCCAACGTTTCGGCACACAATGCATATCATACCTTGCACCTTCTTGGGGCTCAGCTACGCAACACGTTCAACATATTTGCATAAATGCTGATGAATGGTCAAAGTGACCGCAACTATGTTTTTGTTATAAGTGAGGATGAAAGTTTACTCTTTTAATAACCTGAATGTATGGCGACCGAGCAATAAGGAGTTCCAGCCATCTATTCAGTCTGCGCAGTAGCTGTAACTTTACTCTGCCTTGAGCACATATTAAACATTTTCATCCGAGGCACTTCCATTCATTCCATGTGATGTTAAAATTATTATATTCATATCCGCATTTCTTTAGCTTTGAAATTACTATATTTAACGAAATATTTTGTTTATTTCGTGTTAAATCTCTACTACATTCACTATTACAACTTTTAAAGTGAAATATAGATCAGGTCCATGTGTGTGCGCATGCGTTGTAGGTCGCTTTATTACGCACGGCAAAGAATTTTGTATTTATCACGCAAATGTAAAACACGAGCTCGTGTGTGGCAGTATGTCCATAAAAGTTCTGTTTCCAGGAAGTTATCCGGAAAGGAAGGAATTCATGCTCGTGACTTACTGAGTGGGAAGTTCGCACTTCGCACAGGGACTTAGTATCGGACAGTCGAAACTTCCTTTCTAGAAAGGTTAGGTTATGAATCTTTCTTTCGCCCTTGAGCGCTGAAATGCTTGTGACCTATCTAATATCCTGTCCAACAGATACGAAGGTCACACATCGTTTAACGTAGACGGCATGAAGCCGAGCCTTCTAAGTCCCGGGATGCAGATGTTGATTTTATTCAAATGACCAAATAAGATATGACTTAAAGAAAAGTGTAATAAAACCCAGTGTTAAAGAAAAATTCTGCTGAAAAGAGTTTAAATCTATCTCATCTATAAAAAAACCAGAACATTGCCGTAGCTGAGTTTTTAATACGACTTAATATTGTCCCGTAAGATCACGCTGTTTCATAGGTTCTGCAATATAAGTCGAGATCTCTGATACTAATAAATAATTCAACACGCTTAAAAAATTTGTATTACTCAGGCCTATTCACAACGTCCAAATGCAAACACCGCGTAAAATATTATTTTACCATTTATTACAAAAACTGGATTCATAGTAATAAAGGAATGTAGATGGTATAACAGTTACAAATTCTGAATAACTACAAGAACTGCACTGCGATTCGTCCATACTTTTTATGTAGAAATCGTATTTTCACATGAGATATCACGAACAAAATAAAGAAACTGAAGTATCACGTTACTCTTTCTCAACAAAGAAACCTGATGAACAATGTTCACTTTTTATATGAACTTTTCGCTTTGTAAAGCCTCGTTATGCTCTTTACGAAGCACATCACGCATTGGAACAATGCCGGTAACCAAATATCATTTCAGCCCGTCCAAGCCAAAACAAGTGCTCCTACAGAGGTATCTGTTCTGACCGGGAGACAGATACAAAAGGCATAAAAGTCGTAGATCGCAATGAGAGTGTAGTGGCAGCACTTTTCTGGATCCCCGAGTTTTCGCGTGATCGATGCATGCATAGGCACTCCAATAAGTGGATGTGCGTCATTGCAGTAATTTGTCCTCCATTTAGAGAGCTGTACAGGGACCCGACGTCAGTAATCGCTTTTTGTGGATGGGCGGACGACTAATGAGGGAGAGGGGAGGATCGTTTCAAGCTAACATTTGCCAGCATGGATTTTATTTATGCTTCATTTAGCATATGCATGCATATATGAGGCAACAAAGTGGAAGACTCTGAAACTATAAATTGATATATTTTTTGGCAGTAACCAGCAATAAGCCCCTGTTTTAAGATTTAATGTACTAAAATTAGGACTGAAGGCGTTATTTTCAGTTCTTTCCTCAAATTCGTGGTACAGGAACTAATGGTACAGGACTTTAAGTGGTAATTTCGTGTAAATTTCATTTTGCCCAGTATACTACCGCACGTTTCCTTATAGAAAAAATATATGAAACAAGATATACCATCTTATATGTTCGCAGTGTGTTAAATTATACTAAATTAAAATGATTAAAACAAAATAAATAAAAGAATACAATTACAAATATTGCCTTTTGATACTATCTGCAAAGAATGGACTTATGTTTGCACTATGATGAAGGAATAATTACTGTCTTTTCATATCTGCTCTACTCAGTGTTTAGTTGCATACAGTCCTAAAGCGTTAAGAACATTTAATACTAAGTAGCATACACTTCACAAGGAATGTAGGCCTATGAGCTTCACTTCAAACACGACAGTTCACAAAAATGAACAGATAAAGAATTCTGAGATTCTCACGGTTGTGATGATGTGGTCTTCTAGGCTTTGAATGAAAGTAGCGCATCCAAATTCAGGACGAAACCTTTACAACAAATTGACAAAACCCAGAGGATCACAATAGAGAAATAAAGCGACTCACCACACAAAAGAAAACAGATTTTGAGGGTACACGCCATCTGAGAAGCGATTCCAGAATTACACGTTGATAGCTAGGAAAGATAAAGTTAATGCCTCGTCTTTTATAAAACCATTAAATTTAACGTTTTTATGACAGTATGCCCCTGGGCCTTATACTTAGCATCTAACTGTATATCTAATTATAAAATCTTAAAATAACTTGTTCTGCAAATGTCACATTTTAATAACTTCTATTGTACAGGATTATGAATGCATTAAAATTGCATGGCACACGTATCTAAGTCATGTTTGGAAATTTCGATTCATGGCTTGTCATTGGTTATTCCAAAGTGCGCCGAAGTCATGGTACGTGTCTATACGCTCCTCACCTAGACATTCCTAAAGACATGTCTTTCATAGAGTTTATATGACAGTATCAGATACGTGCGACGTAAACTTCACCGCTCCGTCGCTGTTACAAATTTACGACATGCAGCACGAATACACACACGAGCATCAACATTCAGAACGCGGAAGACATTCTGTATCCTGTTATATTTACGTCCATACAATTTCGTATTACAGTCAGCGTATGCGGATGAAATATTCCAAACAACTTATAAAATGTCTCTGTTTTGTTTTCCTTCAAGTTACTTTAATTCTCCGCTGGGACATATTTCAGTACTAAGAGATGAATTCCTTGACTGAATTTCAATCAAGACATAACTTTTGAAGATTTCTGTCTTCTGGGTTGTTGCGCCTTGTAGTATTGTAGATGTTTCCCAAAGTTTCGGAGGTCATATTGCCTCCGTCATCAGGGCGATGAATCAACCACCCAACAACCCAGAAGACAGAAATCTTCATACTTACCGCTGTGAAAACCTCAAATCATACATAACTTTTGGTTTATCATAGTTTTCACATTTTGCTATTGTAAGTGAATATAAGTAAAATCTGTCGTAATGTTCATAGACCGTCTACTAAAATATTACGTTACTCTGTAATTTTAACAATTACAATAATTACTGTGCACGCCATTTTAATTATTATAATATGATTACTAACCAATTAACTCCACGAAAAGAGCACACAGTTCCAACATTAGCACATTTTCGAAATCTAGGCAATTAATATTACATTTTCTGTCATATTTGCATTCCATTAGCTAAAAGAAACAAATCATTAATATCCATATTCACAAAATGCTGTCACTAGACTGTATTCTGAGCCAGATTAATTTATTCCGCACCAATTTTCTTTAGAATTCATGTTAACAATATCCTCCGATGCACCTCTAGATCACCCAAGAAACCTACTCCCTTCAGATTAAGAAACTAAATTTTGTATTTATTTCTCATCTGCCCCTTTCCATTACAATCCCCACCCTTTTCATCCTCTTTAATTTTGTTACGCTATTATTACCATTAATCTTTTAGTGCAGAGTTCAAATTCTGAAGTCCCTCGTTGTGCTACCTGTTTCACTATTCTGTTACTTCATGTCCGTTAGGAGCGAATATTAACCTCGGCAAACTGTCCTCAAACACTCTGACTCCGTTTTCTTCCGGAGCAAGAATAATTAATTATGCAATTACTAATATTAGTGCATGCTTTAATTTATACATAATTTATAATCGTAAAAATGTGTAACTGTCTCTAGTAAACTTTCTTCCTTTTTAATTCTAAAGGGTTTTAACGACGGTAGTTTACACTTAAAATTATTCATTGTCAGGTCCAGTGACAGATACTAGATCTATCTAAAGGTACAAATTGGCTGCACGCGACAGAGACAAGCGACCGAGGCAGGCGACAGAATTGCGAGACCGAGACTGGTCGCTTCCTGTCTGCTCTCTGTACAATCGTATAAAGTACAATTACGAGCGCGAGACAAAGACAGGCGACAGAGACAAAGCACAGGAGACGGCTCTCGGACCAGTAGTGTCTCGCGACGGGCTCAGGCAGCACGTGTGTTGCTGAGTAAAATAATGGCAGAAATTAAATTTACTGGTGACCAAGATGAGCAATTGGTAGAATTAGTAGCAGAAAACCGACCACTGACCACCGACAGAAAGATCCTTCTTCACGTCTGGTTTTGAATATTGAACTCATGGGTTTTCTTTGTTTCTTTCGCAACAAATAACACAGCAACATATCATCTTCTGCTTCTTCTTCGAGTAACCTTTTTAGAAGTATTTTTGTACTCATTTTTCACAGAATATGTGCACGTATGTCTCAACAAAACAAAGAAAACAAACACTTTGCCGCATGTGTCGGTCGTCAACTCAAAAGTGCGTGGCGACAAGCTGCGATGTGTCCGTCTCCCGTCTCTGTCGCCTGCCTCGGTCGCTTGTCTCTGTCGCGTGCAGCCAAATTGTACCTTAAGGGACCCAACAGAGTAGCTACCTCTCACCTGAAGACGGAGACAGAACCAGCCTCCGAAACTTCGTGGTTTTAAAGAACAGACGATGGAAAAAGTCCTGACAACGAATAATTTTAAGTGTTTCTTCCATTTCCTATGCATTACACCATTGATGGTGATAAGGAATCGGAAAATCTCGCTCAGATATCACCATCAGAGGCTAGAAAGTAAATTTACACTTCAATCACAAAGATAATTGGAACATGAATACCTGAATAGAATCGTAATTAGGCCTCGCGCTCGATTTCCGATGTTCGATTCCAGGAACTGGTAAGGATGTTTGTCCGCCGCCGGGTTCAGGTTGGCTCTGAGCCCACTCAGTCACAATCCAATGACTAACGGAGGGAGACCAGGGCGTGGAGCCAATCAATCACCCACGACAATCTAGTGACTAGGTCAAGAATGTGTGGAGCTATACAGCCACATCCCCATACATCTTGAGGTAGTGACGCCAACAATATGAACGCCTTTATTTCAAATGTAAAAATTTTCAGAGAATGATGACAAAGGAATGAGAATGATTATCTGCAGGTCGGTACAGGCATTTAACTACAAAATATGAGAAAAATTGGAGACTAAATTAGAAGTTTCATGTTACTGTCAAAGTAGTTCCGAATACGATTCAACGGTGGGATTTGGTATTTGCCATGTTGAGCCTTAGGATTTTTATATGAGCGAGTTAGTAAGATTTATACTGTAATTGATCTTTGTACTCGATGAATCTGAAGGTAATAAAAAAGACTGCATATATGGCGAACTTTTGCTACTATGAAGTAAAGATGCTGTATAAAACTTTCGGTGGTAATATTGTACGTGCAATACATTTGCAATAGAAACCTGGTAGGATATAAGAAGAGTAGAAGGACACGAAAAATACATAGCAGAAATGGAAGGGACGAAAAGAGAAAATCCTATTTTTACGTTTTGTTACTTTCATAAATACAATTCAATTCCGCTGTTCGATGTCAAAACAACTCTTTGTCAATGCAATACAAAATCATAGGGCAAAACAGTTCTGGGTAAAGCCTTAGGAAACGAAAAGTGCCAATTCAATGTTGGAGTCATAGCTTGTGGAATAACAATGCGATATATCGATCGCAGGCCAGCGGGTAGGTTTCTGTCTGACCTCGAATAAATCAATTCATATCAAGTTTACACCTCACCATCGGTCACTGTCGCTGGAAATTATCCAATGTTAAGTGGATAGGTTCTGAATTCCATAACATTTGTGATGAAGTTTATTTTAGTTAGAGTGAAACATTCATCGTTCTAAACTGGCCATTTACTAGAGAACAAGCCCCACAAAACAAATTCAATAGATCTAATTAAAGTGTTTGATAAATTATTATATATAACATTCATAAAATCTACGTCGTCTTAAGCTCGATCGCCAAATTGATATTTTTATATTATGAAAATGCAGACCTTTACAAAACTGCCCTACATTCCAAAAACATTTACAATTAGGAATGTACATTGAAAAGCAGACATCTGCTTTCATCTTTAAAGGTAGCAAGCTTTTCAAGTTGCCGATATCTTTGCTACAGGTCTGAAACAAGCAAATCTCTTATAAAAGTTTATTAAATCACTGATAAATGTAAGCGTTTTTCTTTGCCATAATACCCTATGTAAGCAGAAGTCTAGAGACAGGCCGACACTTCGTCTAGAGGATTCTTACCAAATGTCTAAAAGGAAATGCAGTTTTAGAAGTCAATTGCGACGCGGAATAGGCTTGAAGTCTACAAGACATGATCCTTAAAAGAGGAGTGCAACAACACACATTAATCTGAAGTAAATTACTTTTTACGTGTACAAACGTAATGGGTATTATTTTTTACAAAACAAAACAACTTGAAGTTCATGAAAATCTCTGCAACGTCATTAGTTACTTGATGGTGTATACTCATTTACGAGAGCATTTTTTTGAAATTACGAAAGTAACAGACGCTTCAAATTTTATTTTTAAACATGTATATCTCTCAAGCTTTTTCTCTAATTAAAAAGGTAAATATTTACGTAGTGAAAAGGTTATTTACTTGATTCCGTAAATGGGTTCAGCGACTAAAATATTTTTAACCTTGGAATTACCACAACAAAATAATATGGACAAAATATTATTTTTTATCTCTCCACAGAACCTTAAAACTCAGGATCCCATACAGTTTCCATTTCTGTCCTTCTTCGAAATAAAGAAGTTAAGAATCAGAGAGTAAATTACACAGGAAAGAACTGCATTTTTGTATAATGTCTGACAACTCCTGCGATAAAAAAATTGCTTTAAAAGTCGCATGTAAAGAACATCGCAAGTTCGATCCAGTGTCATCAGTCCAATTTCACACTTTTTGGTTATTAAATATTTACAGCTAATCAAAATAATGAAACAACGGAATGAAATTTCCACTGAGAAAATATTAGGTTGTTGAGTTGTAGCTTAGAAATAACTTCCATTCATGAAACCGCAAAAATAATTTGATTGAAGAATATACGTATCAAAACTATTTTCTTCACTGAAACTATTAAATAACCAATTTTCTCGGGGCAGATATAACAGAGTCCGTGAACGAGAAGAAACTTAGGACCTTATGTAGTGTAATATTTTTGACTGCACACAACACACGTAAATACACGCACTCAACGTTTTTCTCGATTATTTAATCCCTTCATCGCTTTCCAAATGATGGAGACAAAGCTGTCCGGCCCAGCATTCCAGGTAGCTGGCTCGTTTATCTCAATTCTACGCCCGGTCCCCAGTGGGAGTCACATTTCGCAATCGTCAAGCCCAAACCCAAACACTACCCATAGATTGTCCTATATGCCTAAATTGAGGAGGGGAAAATCCCTTTTACAGATGACGTCTCGTTCTGCGGTGATAACTATGTGAATTACTAATGCATGTATAAGCTTCTGTCAAGTATTCAACCACATGCACGTTACAGCTTATTGGTTTCTGGGACACCTGGTGTTGATGTCAACTCTCCCGTTGTCCCGAAAACAATGATGAACATACGGGAACTGCGAGTAAGGTTTAATGGGTGGACAGGGTACAGGAGAAAGGCTGAAATTATAGTTACCACCAGAAATAGGTTTATCATTATGCTGACTGCATGTGAAAGGAAGGGAGCAGTGGTGCCCGAACGCTCAATACTTCTGAAACTACAGCTACCATAGGCCACACTCTTGAGCAATATCTGTCTGTACAAGATTTGAGATCCTCAGGGCGGTGAAGACGTTGATGGTCGTCTTTGGGTTGCACCGCCATGTATTCTTGCTGGTGTCTTGGAAAGTTTCGGAGAAAAATATTGTCTCAAAGTACAGCCATTAAGATAAAAAGACAAACATAGAAAACATCAATCTATTTCACATCTAAGAAACCTATTTCTAGAGAATTCATGTTAATATTATTCTCATACTTCAAACCACGGATTGAAAGTGCTCGCTTTTCATAAGTTCCGCACTAAAATTCTGAACGTATATCTTGGATCTTCCAGCCGATCAATAGAAAACAGTGAAAAGTATAAGATTTTAAATTTAAATTTGTCAGATATAACTTTTAAGTTAGTACTGTCGCCAAGTTAGCAGTTTTTAATACGCAAACGTTATTTCATTCGGTAACAGCAAATATATATATATATATATATATATATAATTTAACACCATATAAAATCACACATGAAGAGCTCTGATGTTTCTCTAGTAATCGCCTTCTTCCGTAAAATAAATGTGGAAGTCACGACATTCCCAAGTTATTTAATTTCTATAAGTAAATCCTGCAACTTTTTCGAAGAACTGCCACCATAATAAATGTCGCTATCAACTAAATTCTTCGTTCTGCTGTCGCTCTTATATTGTTAATGTTAGGAAATAAATATATACAAAACATACAAATGTTTGGTTCAATCTACTGGCACGGTATTCATACTTATTTTCATAAATAGTAATTCAACGGATTCAATATTTAATAATCAGAGAAACAAATGAACGGATGAACAGACAGACATATGATGCAAAGAGGCTGTCTTATGTTTAGAATAACGAAACGAAGCTATTGGAGTCTCCAGAATAATATGGGTTCAAGCCCTTTTTAAACTGCAATAGAGAATTATATTTTAAAAATTAAACAAAAACCATAGTTGCACTAAGAAGCTCTCGGAATGCAATGCGGTGAAGGAGGGTTTAAGTCAATAACAGCTATAAATAATAAAAAGTAGAACGCGGTTTTAACTGTTATTAGAATATAAAGAAAGAGTTCCATAAATTTAATTTCAAGCGCCACTTTTTGGGATTAAGCAGTCACTGTTAGACTCGGCTAAGGGGGCTAATGCCACAATCTGAAGAAAATTTAATTTTCGTTTAAATTTTCTTAAGAAAGGTATGTTTATTATCTCATTCGCAGAATATGAGGAACTAGAATAGAATAACCCCGGGTAAGAAAGTGTTATACGTCACGTTACTTCACGAAATTGGTCCACTTTAAAATGCTAGTGGCAGTAAATATTCTTCTTAACGCGTCCTTAAAGATGCAGTCTTTCAAGTTTACGACGAATTTAAGGTTTTCCATATACTTTGTAGATTTATTATCGTAGCGCCATTAAAACTACTTTCGTACTTTTGGATATACGTATTTACCATACTGAAGGGTAGCGGTTTCTGTGTGCATTTTAAACTAACTTCTGCCATTGTATTTTTAAAACTCTCGTTGCTTCCATGTAGATTACCGCCTGCTAGCTCCATTACTAACAGCTTCTTACATTCATGCCCAAGGTAAAAACCTGAATTTCTTCCCGTTTCTTGAGAATAATTATTACGACAGATAACATGGGGAACGGATTCGTTTATAAGACGTATCTTTCTTTCTTTTCTCACTCTAGTCGCATGTCTACTGCACCGAGAAGGGGGCAAAAAAAGTTAGCGAAAAGTTCCCTCGGAAGAAACGAAGGTATGTATAAAACGGATGATTACTATTGTCCCGTTACTGGAAGAGACTCGAGAGAAATCTCGTATTCTTATCGCAATTTTAATTCTTTCGTCTCCCGTTTCCCGCGCTTATTTGCATATTTTTACATGGCAATGAACAGTAATTAGAAAATAATTTCTTTTCTCTATCCAACAGTGATAAATGTTGAGACCCAGAACAAGGTCGGCTGTTTGTGATTAGTTCAGTGCTCCTCGGTGCAACTGCTAGCCTCTTCAGTCTAGACCTTTGCCCGAAGATCCTATGGGGATGGAACAGGATATGAAGGAATGTGCTGCAAACCACACATCGCGTCGAGAGCCCATCGTAATGTCCCCCCTCCCCTCCCTGGTTCTTAGTTATTTAACCGCTGAATTAAAACACAGCAGAGTCAAACACGTTGTTATGGTGACCAATAGAGAAGGTTTGGAACGGAGAGCACTTGAAGTCCTTTAAAGTACGATAATTATGTCTAAATGAGTATTAATGCGAAAGAAATTAAGCCCTTTTAACCGAAACACGTTTAAATAATATTTAAGAGTTCGGCCCATTCCTCAAAGAACACAGGACATTTCACCATTACTAAGATCATGTGGCGAATGCCGTACAAGGGAATAATCCCTGTAACAGACTCACAAGACAGCCCTAATTACAAAATTCAGAATTACTGAATAATAAAGAAGGTATTGTAACCACATGCCTTTAAAGGGTTGATACATCACAGACATCCTATTTAGAAAATACGGCTCCCAGCGATATGTTGTACATGTTCCTACAGCACGAATATTTCTTACTTAACAACTCTGTTTCAACTACATGGTTTATATCGACTTACGATAAACGAAAGATAATTATGAATGGTGCGCATTAAGAATTTTGTATGAGGCATTTTGTATGAGGATTCAATCACGTGTTTTACAAAGGTATTAGCATGGAGAGACAGGAATCCATAGAGAACTTAAAATAACCGGCAACCCGGCCGAGATTTAAAGTTGGTGTATCTCGAATATGCCTATCCTATATGATTATTGCTACGTCAATCTACTCGGTCGGTCAGTATTAGAATGTACAGCATGCAACACTGAAATTCTCTAGTAACTGTGGTAAATCTTCAAGTTTGAACAGTGAAACGTCAATTTCCGTTACTAAAACACTTTAAATGACCTAAATTAGCTGTTAGTTTAAGGTATACTTGTCTCGTCCACTATAATCAAATATTCTGTAATATTCTGAGCTAATTGAGCTAAATTGAAATCGTTATTAGCATCTATTTTTTCCTTCACCGGGAAAGAAAAATACTTGATTAAATTTTCTCTCGGCAGAACATCTTTCTAAAGACACAAACAGGCCTATCTGTAGGGATTAATAGGGGCAATTTATAAAACAGTGACTCAGTCAAAGGCATGTTAGATTTCGGCGATTAGAGCGTCGAAGCACAGAGAATAGGTAAGCTCAATTTAGATTAATGGCTGGAGTAAGAAGCCTCTAAATCAAGTCCTGCAGAATCAGTCGGGCCCTGGGTAAGTCCACCAACAATGAGGTTTGACAGCATTCTTAATTAAATTCAATGTTTGGTAGAAAATGCTTCTGACGTTCTCAAGCAAACCTTTTATTCGACATTTTCAGCAAGTATATGGACGACATTAATTTCAAGTTAATAGACAATATTTATGGACATTATTCCAACAAACCTGCTGCTTATTACATACAATTACTTTGTAAAATATCAGTAATATTGGCAAGCTATTAGAGTAGGACATACAGTTGCCTTACTCAACTTTCACTTTTTAATTTAGTATTTAATATGTGTACAATGGGAAAGTATTTTCTACACACGATCGATTTTAAAACAGACTCAGCTATAAATCAAATACTTTAGTATTTTTAGTAGTATTTCATGAGCAAACTTGACGAAAATGACATCTGAAGGTTTGTTAAAATGGAGTAACAAGGCTTTGAAGCAGATTAATATCAGCTTGAATCCTGACACTCCATGCAGTCTCGATATGTATACATGTCATAACAATCGACAATATCCGAAGCAAGTCAAAGACAGACTATCTGGACAAGATCAAAGCAAATCTATCTGTAATTATTGCCGGTTTACAGTCAGCTGGAAAACGGATTGGTTTGTACTCTTTGTAACATGCAATGTGCTTCTCTGTGCGAAGCGGTTACTCGTGGCACGTGCCACCATTTTTAACTCTTAATTATTTTGCTAATGTCCATGTCATCTGAGATTAAAAACATCTGGAATAAGCGACAATATGTGCGGTACGTCTAGTACCCCCAATTTGATATATAATACAACATTTAAGGCAAAAAGTCAGGAGCAGAATTTAATTTTATTCCGCACGTGCAACACATTACAACAGACTTAAAGGTTCCTGAAAGTTCTGTAAACATTTTCAGGTCTTAAGCAGATAAATTGCTGAGACGTACCTGACCTAAAGTTATTTTTCCATTGGTATGTGCAGATGTACTGTAAAAGTGTACGTAACAATGACGCCTTTATTAGTCAATAATTATATTATTACATTATCACAGAGATAGATAATAGGTCAGATAAACTGGACTAATATCTGGTTATAATTGGAGGCACAGTTAAATAACCGGCCTCAATAATGAACAATGAACAATGGAGACCGATGGGAAGAAGGATGAGAGGGAGACCACGGAAACGATGGATAGACGACGTGGAGGAGGATGTGAGGACCATGGGAGTAAGGGGATGTAGAAGAATTGTGAATGATAGGACAGAATGGAAGAAATCCATCGAACAAGCTAAGACCCACACAGGGTTATAACGCTATAAGAAGAAGAATAATAATGAACAATACAAATAATGCAAGCGTAAAAATCCATAAGAACTGAATCGTTAGTTACATTGCTGATTTATACATCTGCATAGTACAAGTAGTAAGACATTCCTGTTTTCGCAGTGTCACAGGAACCGCATCCGATGAAACTACTTTCGAAAATAACATATTTTATTAAAGTCAGACACGAAATCAAGCAGACACAAACAGCCCTCATTACACTGCAACCTTGTCGTTCACAGGAAACACGAAATACGTTGCACCTGCTATCGATAAATGAGTCGTATTGTTAACATTCTCCCGTGAAGGTACCGTATCAGCTTTCAACTTCGGTATTTCACGCTTCATTCTTCCTCGATAACATATGTAAGAGATCAACAAACCACGTCTGCAGGAAACACAAAACTCTGAAAAACAAGAACTTGTTCCAGTGTCACTTTTTCCACGACGGCAAGGATTGAACGCGGTTTGCAAGGCTAGAAGCCATCGTCTATTAACCAAGACTATGTCACAACCGATGTCTGGTACACATATATTTCTAAAGATATTTTTCTATGATGACTTTTGAACTCATGGGGTTAATTAGTGACAGATAATACATGTACACGTACTATGCTTATAAACAATGTTCCTTTTCCTCCAAAGATCGTAAACGGGAGACCTCCGATTACATAGCAGGAACTGCAACGAAGACATTATGCATCTGCAAACAAGAACAGATCTATTTTCAACTACTGTATCGTTTTTTTAAATGTAATTAATTGGTGATCCTGAAATATTTTCTGGAGTTTGCAAAGGAAATTCAGTTTAATATGATTTACTTACCGTTTACAAACACAAACAAAGTTTCGTTTAGTAATTTAATCTTGGAAGTTACGAATAACCACTTAGTCGGTTACGACATTTTGCTGTTTTCTTAAGAAATATGTACAACAGCGCGATACGATCTATATAAAAATTCGAGAACTGACTAAAGATCATAGTCAATGATATTTGGGACCCAAATTAAAGGTGTAAATCACAAATTTAATTTACCTTTTTTAACGTCTCCAATTTTAGGTTCACAGAGATCCAGCGACACTCGTATTTTCAGAAAAACCTCATGCAATGTAGAAATGGTAGAATTTGCAGACGTTTCTGAGGGAGTTTGAGCCTCTTACTTCAGTGCTGCAAGAATTTCGACACCACAAGACCCAACAATAAATACACACATCCTGATAACCTGTATCCTCGCGTCTCTGGTACTTTACCTTAGGGACATAACTTCATTTCCTCTTCGTATTTTGAAAGATATCTGGATTAGGGTAACATTCATTTACAGTGAATGGAAAATAGTCGCTCTATATAAAATCTGGCAAACGCGGTGGCTGGGGAACTATTTGTACGATTCTCTTGATCAAGAATGTTTTTACTGTGCATGCTAAGCGAGACTACTGTCACCAGCAGGGAGATGCAAGCCCCTCCTCAACCACAGACCCCGATAAACGCATATTCTGTCATGTGGGGCAACGGATATGAACTACCGCGATGACGTCCTAGACGATTTTCAACATGAACAAGGCTTAATTCCCTCGTGTAGGAATATAATGGCGATGAGAAACAGTAGGCTAGTGGACCTAAATGTATGTGTGACGAGTATGGCTATCTTTTTGATTGTAGCTCCGTGTAGTCTGGTAGACACTTACCGACGTTTCAGGGGTCTTTGCAGCCTTCGCCATCAGGATGATCTATAGACCCAGAAGACAACTATCTTCGTATCAACCGCCGTGAAAACCTTAAATTCTACTGCATACATGACAAGTTTGAAGGGACAAAGTTTCAAAATTTTGTTGAGAGGCTAAAAACGAAATCCAGAAAGCAGATTTTAACATTTTATTAATGTCCTTATCTCTCTCATAATTTCATCCAGAAAATGAGAACATGTTTTGCTCCTTCGTGTCAAAAATTTCAATATGCGACGCTTTCAATAAAAATGCCTTGTGGCAGGTTCTCGCCAGAGAGTTGACAATGACGTCACTCTTTTAAATATCCCCATTGTGCACTTCACTTCTCCTTTTTAAATTTAGTCATAAAACTTGTTGATCAGACCTCGTAAGGGTTATATGTGGACAGGTAAGAAGTACGAGTGATGGTTAGTGAATTTAAAATTAGTCCTCGATATGATCTGTGCTCTGCCATCCATTAATTACAAACTCCAGCCACCTGAGCGCACAGTCGAAATACTGCAGAAAGCAAAGTGATTAATTAATTCTAGCAGGCTATTCTTATTCAACAAAATGCACATAGCTATAGTTTAGGCTTTCACTCACATGCACACTTAATACATATTTAAATTTTGTTCCGTGGGATGTTGGATTTCAGAGTATATTTTGTAAGCTACAGAAAACGAGCAGGAGACACTAAACATTAAAGTATTTTTACTGCTTCTAATCTACCGTACATTATTTAGTATTTTATAAATAATACTAAAAACACAATATAATCATAGCTTTTACAAAGTACAGAGTCCATCAGTTATCTAACTGCATGCCTCTAAATTCGGAGCAAAACAAATATTTTTGTTGAAAAATTAAGGTCCTTGAACGCAAAAGAATAGAATCCGTTTGATCTCTCTACTCATACAATTCTGCACAAAGCCGATTGCGAGCGACATACAAGAAAAATATCATACTAGCACTGGTCACCTTGAAGGCACACGTTTATTTCAACACGTTTCTATAATTTCTTTAATATAATTTATTAAAATGCGTCCTACCATCAGCACATTATCACTAATTAGTCCTCGAAGGCAGTCTGAAAAAATAAAGTTTAAAAATTGATGTGAGCTCGATTTAAAACATAAAACAAAATACCACTTAAGCTTAGAAACGGCTGACAATGTGGTATGGTTTTTATCATTAATAGGACGAGAAACTTCTCCAAGTATTTACTTCCATGGTTGAGATTTTATGATCACAGACTCTTTCAAAACGCTACTGTCTATTATTACACTATTACAACTATTTCTTGATTATATATGAACACTACTTAATAAGAAGGCATAAAGAGATACGTCACACATGACTAACCATATGAAAGCGACACGATAAGCCCATACGAGGCTGCCAACTGCTCGAATGTATACGAGAGTAATGCATGGCTATACATGCATGTTGGAAACTGGAACAAAAGCTGTGATTTTCAATAAGCGTTGGCATGGTTTCGCGTTTCAAGCATTCTCTTGCACTGAAAAGGTGACGCTTTGGAATTCGGACGCTGAGGCGACACTGGATACACAACCAGCAGCTCCCGACGGACGACAGAGGAAACACAATTTATGACGTGGCAGTCCGGAGTAGCCTACATGCTGTCTCACAAAAAGGGCATAGGTATTTTTATTCTAGTCGTATTTAACATGACTAATTGGAAAATAAACTCTACTCTGTACGATTTAACTTAAAACTCATATTTCAGGAAATAAACAGGTCAGGCTTGTAAAAGGGACCCATCAGCCCCTGTCCTAAAAGACGATTTTTAACTGCAATAGAAACTGCTAAGAGGGAAAGAACGTTTCTTATGAACAAAAATGGAAAACAGTGACCTAAAATAAAGAATATGCTTGTTACATGAACAAAGTTTATAACAACAAAATTTAGTGAAAATATTAAAGCATTTATGAAAAACTTCCTGGAAACGATTAGCAACGGAGGAATATTATTCTATTCAATTCAATTCATTTAATTAAGTGCTTGACAACAGCCAAAAAAGGCCAATAACAGCCAAGCATAAACATAACTTGCTGTTTTAAATATTCCAAAATTAAAATAAAATGCCACTTTTCTAGGCATGAAAATTAGACACGAATTTCATTTGTCAACACTCACCTTTCAATAATACAGACTACTTGTAACAACTTCGAATTTGTTGTCGTCGGCAGAATAATTGTAAGCAAATCCAGTCCCAGCAGAAACACACCCCACGTGTTCAAACCAACGTTATTTAACAGAAAGTGGCTTCTCCGCCACAAATCACTAATCTTCGTTAGCACGTCCGTTATATTAATATGGTTAACCGCGGTTATCAACAGTTTTAAATATCTACACTTCAAATACAAAATCGGGTTTGCTGTCTAATCGATGCTGCAGATGAGTGTATCCAGGCAATGCATTTGTATTACCATAACGCCAATAGCAAACCACTGAAGAGAGACGCTGTGAGAGGGGAGGTTATGTATGCAGATTGAACTATGATCTATTTGCCTTTCAGTATGCTCTGCTTCATCCACAAATGGTTCGAGAACAGTTCACAGCCATATTCATAGCTCGAATTATTCTGATGGTGAAAAGCATTGTTGCTCTTTGTATTATATCTGTATGCTGTCAGCAAAGGTATTTACTTCTTGGATTCGTACGTGTATAGAAGATGGTGGTTAAATTGATAGACAACGTTCCGTGGAATTTCAAACACATTCAGTCAACGATTCAAATGGTCCTGCACTGACATCGGATCAACAGAGTTCCTACACATATCATTACGATATTGCCTAGATGTATGTTAACAAGGTGGGTCATAAAATTCAAACATGTTTAGTCATAACGTCGTGAAAATACTAAATAATTTTTAAGGTAATCGTTATTTCAAGAAGAAAAAAAATACTGAAAGGAGAATTATGCATTATATAGACGATTATGTAACATTTTAATCTTAGAATAACAAAGAATATTTGAGTAAATCTGACTGCCATTTTAAATCCGTCGCTTATAATTATTTAGTACAGAACATTTTTAGACTGAAACAATGCCGCTGCGATTTAGCATATAAGTCTGAAATCATGTACGTATTGGAACGATTCTTAAGGAAGTTTTTGTGGTACAGAATGTGAAAGTGTATTGTCCGGCCCAAGGTGTAAAACATTTTCGACATTGTGGTATTTCACGTAGAAGACTGCAAACATATCGATGGACTCCGCAATCTGTTATAAAACGGAGGTTATGCATAAAATTTATAGATAAGTTTGCGGAAACCAGAGACAACAGATCCGAAATGAAACTCAGCGGCATCATGCATACGCCTGCTAATTACAATTCTAATATACAATAGACAGAAATTCCAGAAGTGTTACACTCATGTGAAAACATGTAAACTTGAATTCAATATTACAGACACGTGGTGTGATGTTTTAGGTTATGTTTGAGACCCTTAGGTTGCGTTGTGTTTAGCTATGCACCGCATTAAATTCTATTACGTGATAGGTATCTTGAGGTCACGTATCTGTAAATGACATTAACGTTTACGGAAATATCAACCATACATTTAGCTGAATGAGATATTTAAACATTTCAAATATAACTTAAATAGAATATTTCTCAATCTTAATTCTGCCGAACCTTATGAATCTTAGTAGACATACGTATAGTTGAGGTCTCAGACATATCAAGCTTATGTCGCAGTGATAACAATATAAGTCACGGAATTTTCCGAATACAGGGCATTAAATTTTTCAATTTCATTCGAAGGTATTTTTTTCAATCGCATATATCTGCCGATCTGCAGGTGTCTGAGTGAGCATATTCATGTTGGTTAGAGGTCACTCACATGTAAGTGTCATTTCAAAATCATGACAATATGAGTCCTTCGGTTTCCAGAATATATGCTTTTAAATTTCTCAAGGTCATTCGAAGGTCATTTCTTCAAACGCATATAACTCTCGATCAGTAGGTATCTTAGTGCCCATATTCATGTCAGTTTGAGGACACAGAGAGATCAGTGTCACCTCAAGGTTACGACAATATCGGTCGGTGGATTAACCAAATAGAGGCCTTTGATATTTTCATGTTTGTTCGGCGATCATTTTTTCAAACGCATATTTCTGGTGATCTGCAGGAATCTGAATGACCATATTATTGTCCGTTGAAGGTCTCGTATATATCATCGTCATGTCATAGTCACGACAATCCTATGCTAAATGGTACCTATATTCTGTTACGTAATTACAGTTTAGAATTGTTGATATTGATTTTTTCGTGAGAACGCAGTTGAACTGTGGTCAAAAGTTCTGTCGACATTACGGGAATGAAGGAAGTAAGAAGTTCTTTCGTCTGCAAGAATTTAATTTCCACCTGCGTGAAAAGTGTTATTATTTCATTCTTATTAATGAGAAATAAGTAAAATACCTTAACGTGTTTCGAAAATATTCTATTCCTTATTCCTGTAGGTAATTTCACACTTCAAAAGCGAATTGTTATTTCCCTTTAAGAGGCACTTTCTTCAGCGATAATACGTCTTGCTACGAACATCAATAAACGGACAAAATACATGACGATGTTTCCAACAATAAAACCCTTATATATCCTTCAATATATTGGCAGGTAGCACTGAATTGGAGCTAGTTAACGATCTAACCACTTCAGACTTTATTTTCTCTCGAAAGAATAAAAAAGGACAATGCAGAAAATCTCCTGGACGTGTTAAAGAAGGATTTGGACAAAACAGCGAAGCTAACAAATGACTAGTGAGCCTAGTAGCAGACATGCTATATAACTCCTAATCAAGTGTAGGGTGGTAAAACCAAGCCCCACAAGTCGATTCCAAGATTAGTGAGCGTTCCTCCCAACTGCTTGCTTTAACACCGGAGACCATGTGCTGACCACTGTGTCTTCCGACGACCGCTAAATTCATTAACGCTGGTCAGACCTGATTGGACACGAGGTGAGGTCAGTAAGAAATGACCCGATACCACGTCATCAAAATCGCCATGCGAATGGCCGCTGAAGAGCTAATGAGGCGACTTTAATACAAGAATGAACTTTACAAACAATACGAATAAAGGACGCTGTTCTTCTGTCAGTTTTCTGTTCCATTATACGTTCCTATAAACACAGAAGTCTTTTCGTGGCTGAGTGGGGGACAAGAGCATGTAGAAATTTCTGTTATGTTTCCTGGCTGCTAAAAAATTGTATAAGAATGAAGAAAAAGTTTCCATTCCGAAATTTAAATGTCATTGACTAATAGAAAATGTTAGAAAAGAAAGGACGCCTTAAAATAGGCTAGATATACAAATTATTAAATAAGTCAATACGTCAGGCTTCGTCTATTTTGTTCCTTTCGACACGAACAGCTCTACAGTTCAAACTCATTCAAATAAGGTTCCACTTAACAACTACTAATTTTAATGAGAATTAATTATTAAATATTTACGTCTCATTAAAATTATTAAATAACTGCGTCTCATTAAAACCAGTAGCAATTTTCCACTGCTTCGAAATGCAAAAGTACCCTATTAATTTTTAACCGAATAAATGACAAGTAACTAAATAATAATTCTCTAAAGGTCTGTGACAAACAGAACTATCGAAATGAAACGAAGCCGACAACATTAACAGCTTTCTATGAATAAATATAATTTAAAATTCTTTCTTTATATTGTATATGATTAAGAGATTAATCAATGCAGCATTGTAAGATCCTTATCAAAAGCGGGCCACATTGTATAGTGCACTTTGACTTTTATGAACAAAAATCCCAAGAAAAACAAATTAAATTCCTTTCCCTTCACTCAACAAATCAGAAGAAGAAGAATAGCGAGATTTATGTAGAAAAATTCTGTTGCATAAGAATTAAAACTAAGGCGTTGGTCAACTTTCGAACACCTGAAACTTTAACACGATGACATTTTTACTTTTTCGTCAGGAACAAACTTTTTAAAAGTACCAATATTTCTATTTTTTTAATAAAAAAAGCTCAGCGTTTTTGCCCACTCGTGAACCATCCTCATTAGCCTGCTCTTAAACTCAGGACTACGGATGCAAAGCAACTTTCCAACCACGCGGAACATCCACACTTTTCATCGCCTAGAGTTTTAAAACTAATTTGTGACTAATAATTCCCTCACAGTCGGTAGCGATGGACATCGGTTTTAAAAAAATACTGGAGATATGTGTTAGTACAAAATTATGTGTAAATACTACGAAGGGTTATAAATCTTGTAAGAAAAAATATAGACCCATACATAACATTTTTGAAGACACTGACACAGACTTAATAATGAATTCCCGATACACTTTTAACAATGTATTATGCGACGAAGAAATTGTCAAATGATAGAAGAAACCATATTCTGAAGAGCGTGCTATTAATTTTAGCCTACGTATTTATCTTTTGTAGATAAAAATTTTTTAGACTTATGATATCACCCACCTACCTATGTGTGTTTTTATATTCCCTTTCAACTTTCGAATCCGAATAACTAACTGTCTGTAAACGTTACGTAATTAAAGGCCGACCCAAGAACGTAAGGACTAACATCGCAGCAGATGCCCAGACTTATCAGATGGGAACTACAGCACTGTCGCGTAAATTATGATCCTTGAATGCATGACAATAGAGCTTATAAAATTTGTAACTTTCGGTAAGAATGTTTTTATGTTGTTAGAATAAAATGGAGGCTGTGCAAAAACTTTAATTTGGGTTTTATTTATATCTGACCTAAATAAAAGGTATTTTACGTATTTCAACAGTGAGCTTGGAAAATTAAGTGATGTATGAAGGTAGACTAGTGTTATTTATAAGTCAGCAATAGAAAACCCAGCATAAGTGTGAAAATGTTAGAACTTGTTCAATTTTAACGTACACGGAATTTTTACCTTCGTAGAAGACGAAAATCCTGCAGGAAGAGACACTAATAATGACAATAATAATTAAATTTTAAGCTTTATCTTAGTTTTTCATTAACAGCCAAATAGAAAATTATGGATATAAATTTACAACAACGTAACAATAACTGTAATAAAAGTGTAATAATGATCTATGACATAACTTCAAACACAATCAATAAAATAATTCACAAAGAGTGGGGATGCAGTCCCATGACCATCTACACAAAAGCTCAGTACACCAACCCACGAGATAACGATGAATTTATTACAAATATTAATGCACATTATTACATTATCTAAATATAACGCAAAAATAGTCTGAGGAATAGAAAAGTAAGCTTATGAGTTTTCCCAAAACTATTTGCGTTGGTGATTAATTTGTGAAACTAGCTGCTCTATTTTGAGCGGAAATGCTGTATAAAGGGAAAAAAAGACTGACAGCGAATGTTGTCCATTGCGAAGGAATGCATAATTACTCCTGTTAAACCAGTACTCTTAAATTAACTGAATGTAAATCACAAAAAAAAAACTCGCTGCATGTGCAATTAATTTAAGAGTACTCCAAGTAAGAAGAGGTGTAATGTATTTTCCACTGGTACCATTAATCCCATTTCAATCATTTTGAATGGGACAAGTACAAACATAACAAAAATTTCGGAGATGTTCTGTATTTCATTGGACATTTAACTAATGAACTCCACGGAGCACATTCCTTTCGAGAAGCTCAGCTAGACAAAAACATATCCCACTTTTTGTGGGACACGAAGGCTCATTAACGTCCATTTTAATATCATCCTCCCACCACTCCCAGGTATTCCGAGTGGCCTCTTTCAAATTTTACAAGCAACATTATACGCAATTGCCGTTTCCCTCATGCGCGCTACATGCCCTACTCATCGTCCTTGATTCGGTCACCCTAGTAATGTTCGGTTAAAAGTACAAATTATGAGGCTTATTAGGATGCACATTTATCCAGCTTCCTGTTATACCGTCTCGCTCTGGTAAAATGATCCAAATAAGAGAAATCCACTCTTGTCAAGTATTAAATTGTGCGTACGTAAGTTGTGACAAAACTGTGTAATGCAAGAAGTCCAACAACTGAATAAATATGAGTGTTTTGGCGGAAATTTCTCGTTTCATATAAACCGTGAAAGGAGTTCAACAAATTAACATCGACTATAGACTGAGGGCGTTTGAGAACAGGGACCTGAATACAATTTTTGGACCTAAGAGAGACGAACTAACAGGAGAAGAGGAAAAACCATAATCAGGGGCTTCGTGTTTTCACCCGTCACCGAATACTAAAAAGGGGAACAGATTAAGGGCGTTTGAATAACGATACATTGCTTAAAAGATTTTCGCCTAAATCCTGAAGAGTCGATACCAAAGACAGCTTGGTAAACCTAGGTGTAAATGGAAAGGTAATATTAAAAATGATCTTAAAGAACAAAGTGTGAGGGTGTAGTATGGATTTACAATAGTTTGTTAGTGCATTATATCTGTACAATAAGCAAGTGTTATAGCTTGGTTGGTTACAATTTGTTGTTAAAGATTTTAGTCCTTATAAGATAATGTTTGACTGATTATTTATCCATGGTCCACTGTGTACATGTACGTTTATAGCACAGCGCAGTACAGCCATTGCAACAAGATCGTATTAAAGCCCGAACTATGCTAAATCGTATTATATCCATTAATTAAGCAAAGGTAATTAATTATTTTAATTCTTGTATGCCGTTTTGTTGCACTTGTCAATAAAAATGCGTCTTTTAAGTAAAAGTTTGTCATTCTCGACAGGCACCTCCATAGCAGAAATACAATACATAATACAACGAAAAAAAGACCTATCGTGGTTGCTATATATTTTATATATACAGGCCTCTGTAATGCAACAGACAGGATGAATCTACGCGTACAGCAAACGCACATTCGGTGATAGCTTTCCAATACGTTCAAGCTAATCCCTACGCAACAACACAAATAAAATCCAACTGTTACCCCAACCACATGCGCAAACACAGAGATCATTTCCCGCCCTCAACCAACAGTTGGAATCACCACTAAATAACAGGGTATAAACGCTAAGCTGTCTGCGACACAGGACAAAATCCGAAGGATTTCACGGTCCAGGAAAATACGTCACATATACCAACTTCGTTGGAATGGATAAATGATCCACCCGGCACTGACGTTGTCTGCAGCTGGTTCAATGGACGGATAATCTTCCTGCATGACTGTTTGCACAGTAAATAGGGGCCCGGCCAATGGACAGCTTCTGTATATTATACACAGTAAAAGAGTATACTGGCATATCCTTTTGGTTTCATCGTTCTATTTCTTTTTTTCTTTTTTTAAAATAGAAAAGTTTAGCCATTATGATTTATGTACTCTCTGACTGATATTAGAGGCAATTCAAAATCTGATGATATAATGATTGAATGTTTGTGGCAGTGGTTGATATACCATAAGATATATCTAACATATACACAACGTTTTACACCTGAAGACTGTCGCAAAGCCAATTCATTGGTTGTGTCCATCAGATATAACCTACATCATACAACAGGCCCCGTCAAACATAACACTGGTACAATGATTACATTCAGCACTGAAAAACATAATAATTTGCTCTGAAAAATCAATGTTATAATCACCGTGTTATTTTGGTAGCCGTAACAACTCGATTAGAAAACAAAGGACGGCAGGCGAAACAGCCGAACTTCAATTCCGGGACAAAAGAGAACTAATGTGGAGGCCAATGACTGACATTTCGTACAACGAACCACGAAAAGAATATAAAGTCATGGGACAATAAATAAAAAAAATGTTTGCTTATTATAATCATGCGTCGAAGTTGTAGGCTAATTCAAAATGTTCGCTGTTCTCACACAGATCCCATGGAAAACGCTTACATGGATGTCCCAATCATGCGTTCCAACATCTTCCTTTTTCTTTCAGTCGGGCTTTTATTGTTCCGAAACTAACTAATAGCACCATTAAAAGATGTTGAATAACGAATGAGTTCAATTGCATTTGCATTCGAAAACTACATACTTTCTACCTTGTAATTTGGTGAGATAGGGTACAAATAAACCACTGTGCACAGCGTGTAGAACACTCTGTACTCACCGTTCCGTGTAATCTGCCTCAGGTCGAGCTATGCCGGCCGTCTCGCTGAAGACAAAGATCCGAGAAGATCCACGATACCATTTGATGCTATGTAGGTCGCCACATTTCTCCGTATCCACATCACATGGAAGAAAGATGTTCTCTCCCACAAGACCGGACAAATCGCGTTGCGGCAATCCTGAAAGACACAAGGGAACAACAGTTTTAGACGCGCCTCCCCTCTTACATCACGGGTGGCAAACTTCAATGCCGACGCAATAAAACCTTTAATTGTTTTGTTCAGTAAATCCGTGCCCTCACGTAGCCAACATCAATGTTACCAGCCGAACTGTGAGTACAGTACAACAGCTGCACATGAAGTGTTTGTACAACTTGTGAGAAGTGTTAAATGTGAGTACTGGGAGGTCAGATGGGTCAATTAAGCAGTCCCGTAGACTCTGTCTCGGCGAGTCCAGTGTCCGTGAAGCGGTATTTTATATCTCGTAGCAAATTCAAGGGAAAGCAGCCGGTACGCAACACATCGAAGAACGTTTGACACATTTAACGTAATAAGATGACCAAACTGAACAAGTCTTCTTGAAAGTATTATATTACACGATAAATTTATTATTACGTAGATTACACAATAAAGCTTAGACGTCAAATTAACCACACATGAATCTATACATTAATTCCATGTAACATGTAGAAACTGACAGTGAATAAAATAGAATTACTGCAAATAATATGCCATCTAATTTGGAAGATTTCGAATGTCCAATGAATGATTGAACTAATAAAAAAGTTAAAATATGCTGTAACTATCCTTCACGTATTCACAGAGAACGATTAACTATAGAGATATAAAAATTACACACAGTGCTTCTAAATTGGTCTTTATTATTTTCAAAATATTCTCATAATCCCTTTACACAAATCCTTCCGATAAAGATCCGATATGAATTTAATTACATTAAATTGCTTAACCTGTTTTGTGGCTATAACTACTTACAAATATGTGAATATTTTGATTTTAAATTCCTCTCAGTAAGCCTACACCCAACCTGAACTCTTACGAACTAATAACATCGCGGTCTTCCGAGTTCTTAAGCACGGAACGAAAATACCATTTACCGTAAAACCTCTACATTTTGTGATGCGGTAGATCCCCGAAGAATACCCTATTTTTCTTAAGTTCGCTTTGTTTGTAGAGGGTACAACATCGCAGCCTCTCAAAATTTATAAGCGTACCGACTTTTCAGTTTGACAACGATTTCTACGTAACCACTGAAGTTGGTGATATATCATAAACAAAAATTCTATCTCGAATATCTATATTAAAAATACAAAGAAGACGCTGATACAAATGTTAGAAGTACCAACAAGTGCGAATTAAAACTCGGTGATTTTCTTAGGCTTAATTGTTAATTTATAATTTCAGCTAGTCTCTGTATACTTCTGGAATAATTTAAAGCAGACTACGGTCGAAAGTTCTCTCCAAAGCCTCCTTCTCTTTACGACTTCTTTTATTTCCGTTATACAAGATTCATTTCCTCCACTGCTAATCGATTATTGAATTTTGTATGAGTTCTCTAAGGCACGAAAATTCTATAAGTAAATTGCTTTAATGGACTTCTATCGCTTAACTTTCTTCTTATTTCCAGCGCGAAGCAAACAAAAAATGCAACAGGACTGATGTATACTTTGCATTAAGTTAAAAATTCCAGTTTTGTTTCTCATTGAGCAAACGCATATCACAAGTACGTGTAGTCTATAGTTCAACATTAAAGCTTATCTCTTTGCTTTTTAACGAATATTTACGGTGCGGCTTTCCGTCAACAAGGGGCTTCAACATTCCCTTACTTCCGTTAAAATAAATTCTGAACGCAGTTGACACACTACTACTATTTGTTCTGTCGTTCGACAGATACCCATCTAAATTGATCAGTGATGTACAGTGTAAACAGCAGAGCTATACGATTAATTGAGCGATTCCATTAGTTGTGCTTTCACGCATAACGCTTTATTTTGCCTTTATTTCTGAGGTATATATATATATATATATATATATATATATTTATTTATTTATTTATTTGTATTGATTTTTACTCAGAAAATCTTTAATATATATTCACATCCACTACGCTGAGAGCCACAGAATGTGGACAATCAAGATGCACTCATCGCTCAGCTAATTACTTCAAAATGTTTTATGGGTGAGTAAGGATTCAATACAAAATCATCACAACATACGGGAATTGTCAACTATTTTACGTTTTTCTCTTAAGCTTCTTAAAGTGTTTTCCCACAGGAAGAGATGATGCACAGATAAAAGACAATCTGTGTATTTATATCGTACAAATCAACGTTTTAAAACTCCCTGGATTCAAGACGTTTCACGAATTAAGAAAGTGACCCTTATTGTTTCAATATTAGTTTAAAAAATTAAAGGTTTTCTAAATGTCGTAAACGCTGAACACTCCTTTCAGAGCAACCACTAATACTTGTTAAAACACGATGTCATATCACGTACGTTGGCTGCCTGTTGCTTCAAACACATTTACATATGACGGACCAATTACATGGCTGCTGCTGTTATCTTGATTATTGATAGTTACCTCTCAATGAGCATTAGTACAAACGATTCGTTACTGGACAGATTTCAAAATACAGAGTTTGTCTGTCGACAAATACTAAACGTTTGCACAGTTCAGTGTTTGCTAGATGATACTGTTCTAGATTATATAAGCGAATGTTCGTCAACAAAGCTGCAATTCAAGCTCGACATATTCACGTTGTAATTACGTATTTAATCTACCAAGTACGTCCAAATTTCCAGTATGTAGGAAGTAGTTTATATGATACTATAACTGCTATTCAGTTCAGTTCAGCTTTCAGATATCAAAATTTAGAGTTAAAATGTTCGTTATTGACGCAAGGTTGGTTAAAGAAAATATTTTGTCACGGAAAATGATGAAAGTTTACTTAAATAAGATGTCAAATGCTATATTATTTTGTATGATGCAATCAATGTATTGGTACAATAAATAATGAGGTCTCGGAGTGTAAAATTTTGCTTCATTTTTTTTATTACAATTTTAAATATATTTGACTGCTCGCACCTAAACTAACGTAAGATTCCCTACAAAACCCTTTCCTTAATCGGAATGTAATACTTCAAAGATTTATGGCTCTTAATTTAAATGTTTTCTCTACAGAATATGAATATAGTTTTTTTCTATTTATCTAACCTTTGTGTTATTTTGATTTGTTTTTATTAACCTCAACTTCCCTCACCAAATCACATAACTGCTTCTTATAGTATTATTCACACATTTACTTAAACAATATGCTATAAGCATTTCTGCAGGACTAGATCCAGTAAATTATCCTATAAAGCAGTAGTCCTTATGTTACAAACCTTCTGCTATTAAACTAGAAATGCTTAATAAAAATTACTAATTAAATTTGTCGTAAGACGTTAACCCTTGAAGTTACGAAAATATCCTTGGATCGAGAAGACACTTTACGCCCAAAAAAGGTCACGAGTTCCTAAAATCCTTTGTCCAGTTTTGTGTTAATCAGTGTCCTGTAGAGGAGTGGGGTTAAGTTTTCTTACAAATGCTTTGACGTCAGTTTAACTGATTTTCCTCTACGAATAATGACATGTATAAATACATGCACACACGCAATCTATTTATTTCCTAATTGTTACAAGCTGAAACTCATATATTCATTTTAAGAAACACACTTAAATTTGTCTAGGTTCCTTAATCTATTGATGCTTAGCTAGTGAATCGATTTCTTTATTATTTTATTTCACAATTTTTACTAGTTTCATTCTGTACTGATACCACCTTTATATTACACTGATTACTTTATTCCGATGTTTAAATTCTTCTGTAGAAAATCTGAAACCATACGACCCAGGTCACAATTGTTGTTTCTGGCATTACATCCACTTACTGAATGTTGTCTCCCGATTTCTTTATGGACAGAATATTTCCAATGCAAAGTTAGTTTAATCAGTTCAAATTCGTGTTCTGCTCATCTTCTCCTCTGAGGTGTTCGTTCCTGTTCTCCATCTCAGCTCCAACGAACCCGTATTTCGATTATGATTGCCACAGCAGAGAGATATACAATTGGCACACTTACACACAATCAGTAAAATATTACACAGATAAATAAATCTCTAACATAACACATCCAAAGGAAATAAATTCGCTTGCAATATACTTTAACGGGAGGAAAGAGCTTTAGAAAAGTGAGAGAAATGGCAGAGTATTACTGCTTTGGAAGGAATTTTCTTTACTCCATTCTCGCGGGAAAACAGATTTGCATACATTGATACGACCAGCCTTTGGTCTTTCTGAAACTCATCCGTTCTGTAACCGTTCCCCATGGCTGTCTTTTCCGCTCCACGCATCGGAGAGAAACTCGTTGAGAAGAAACTGTTTTTTATTCTGAATAGATGCCAAAAATTGCGTCAGTAAATATAAGCACTTCAGGGCCTTGAGGACATCCATATTCAGTGTTAGAGCTTTGCTTCATGGAAAACAGAAAAAAATCCGAAAACACTGAACGTAATGGGTTGAAGATGCATTATATCTGAGAACCTCAAAACTTGGACGCTATTTAAAATATGAATACATTAAAGTAAAATGAAACCTCCATCAGTCAGTTAAGGTTACAATATAGATGAGAATAAATTAAAGTTTAAAACCTTCTGAGAGATGCAGAAGCATTTATTGACCTACACAGAAATACGAGTTCAGAAACGTTTTGACATCACAATACGAAAAAATGCTACCCTTTAATCTGTAGCCCTATCTCGTAATTTTACAAAAAACAATTAAACAACGCGGAAAACAGCATATTTATACATTAGGGAACGTTCCCAGACAAAAAATATTGCAACTGTGAAAGAATTCCTAGATTTTAAATACTGAAGACGTTTGTGACCATTTTGCCAAAGTGGGAGATACTTTATTAATAACAATACGAAAATCAGGTAGTCCTATGTAATGCTTTCTTGTAAGAACCCTTACATTTTACAATTGACATATATCAAACCTCTCCGCATGGCACAAAGGGTAACTGGAGGCCTGTTAAAATTAATCAAAAGAAGTTAAAAATGTTTTAACTGTCGGAAGTATGGTCACACATTATGCACACATGCACAGTGCAAAGTGGACCTTGTATTAATTTCCATGGTTAATTTACAGAGTTCTAACAGCAGCAGCTTTGGTTGAATCAATAAGCCTGCATTACTGGAACAACTTCTCTTCCTACACACTTTAGTTCTGCCTTGCCCTTCAGTACGAGCTTAAGTAACAGTACAAAAGTACACAGAGAATAGTTGTATACGACCACACTTAAGAACACTCTAATCCATTCTCAAGGGATTGCTATTGTGACGACTTTTCGAAGCCTTCATGCCCAACGGACTAGACCATATTATAAACACAGAGCTTGGCAATCATTAAAATTCCCAGCGGCGAATCAATTCCAAGTTAAGGCCATTAAGTACTGTTTTAATACAGGTCTTCCAACGCGCCACATGCGTGTGTAACAGCATACAAAACACTTTAACGGACCGCATTAATACACAGCACCTGGTCATTACAAGCTTAGGCTTTCCCTTATTCCACTGTCACAAGGCTCATCTCACCTCTCATCTAGTGTTCAATTAAACTCTTAATGACAACCTCACTCCCTTCTATTTCCATTCTCGTTTCATTATCTCCCGATGGCATTCGCATAGAAATGTCCTTCTGTCTGTCTTCACGCACCTCTTTCTCTGTCTCTTGTCAACTACGCTTCATTTGTCTCTCATTGCTATGCAAATTGACAGGTTGGCTGTGGTCAGCACGGACCTGTGACCACAACGGTACAAGATGCCGCCCTTGGTTCCACGTGGTTGAATCAGAGAAGTAACATGGCTTACAGTGACTATTTATCAGCCTAACCATAATTATGTTAGGCATTAGGAAAGCGAAGTTATGCAGAACGAGTAGATCTTCTAAAAATGTTGGTACATTTACTTCCACAAACTGACGAACTAATTCCATGGAAAAGAGTCATTTTTGAGAATATAATAGTCGCCAACCACCTAACAATTCTTCCGGAATTTTATGAACAACTAGTACCAATCTTGAGCTAAACTAAAATGGTCTACGTCCTCACAAAGCATCTCTTTCACTCAATGTAATATCACACACCTCCACCATCCAAGTTCTCGTCTTAAAAATGGTTTGTTCCGTTATTTCAGACTTTGCTATTAAAATTCTGAATTATTTCTGATCTGTCCTATGCTACACACATCTTATCCTCGTTAATTTTGGGCTAAAATAGGACACCTTAAAATATCCTAACACCAAGGAAGACAGCTTTTTATCTGTTCTGAAGTCTGAAATATCTTCTGGATATGTCTAGTGGCTGTAGCTTGCCACTTTCAGAAGGCAGTGGTTGATTAGGCATCGTTTCCCATGAAGGCACGCTTAATTAGACATAAAACCGAGCCAGTCATGATTAGATTTCACTCGAAAATTTGAAATGTCATTTGACTGTCAATCAAAACGATCCGCACTATTATCAACCGATCATTGTAATAGACCTATATCATTAAATTACAAAGCACAGATTTGATAGTTACTGGCGTAACTCATAAACACACTGATCCTTCTCTCAGCATGTGCAACGCTTCTCTTGCCTCGGGAAACATATAATCACTTTAATCAAGCCACTGGACAGCATACTAAACAGCAAGTCTCCCAAAGCTCATGTACGCTACTTAGATTAACATGAATACATACAATGACAAACGGAAATGCTATTCGAAATACCCAGACATAAAATTAAGTAAACTGTCGTGACACCAAACGTATTGTACGTAACTAAAAACAAACCGAAACCTAAAAGAGTCAGATAATTTGTTTATAGTGAAAATTAACAGATCCCTTGCTGTACTATAGAATCGAATTTTTTTAACTAAATCTGATTCCTGTTCTAAGTTACAGAAATTTATGTTCTATAAAATAGCGCAGAGGTTCCCAAACTTTTATACCATGCGCCCCATTCAAATTATTTCATAAATTTCACGCCCCCTTCCAGAACAAGTGCGAAAAAACAAATTTGACCTAAAATTTAGACATGAGTATACATTTTTTTAATTTAGTATATATTATTCAATACATTTAATTTAAAAAACTGTAATAAAATATATGCTTCTTACCTGGATTAGTGGGATGCTCTACGAGTCTGAATTCTACAGCATTGTAAGACAACTAAACTGCCTCAACCAAGCAAAGGATGTTAAATATTGTTTCTCCATATTTCGTTAAAAATGTTTTTCATACAAACAACACGGGCCCCCCAGGGGGGCGCACCCCCACACTTTGGGAACCTCTGAAATAGCGTATTTCTTGACGTATGTCTCAGTGCTGTCACCCATAAATTTAAGAAAATAAAAGAAGTATTGACACTTTTCTATAATATTTGAAATACATATATATATTATTAAGTGACAATCGATAGTAGGCCAAGTATTTATACGCATAGATTTATCATAAAAATTTAAAATAAATAGTGAAATTAATTCACATAGAAGTAATGTTAATTTAAACGTTTCTTTCACTTCTAAAAGCAAAATATTAAAACATAAGTAAAAAATGAATGTTTTAAACCAATGCCCAATGAGAAAACCGGCGACTAAAATTTCGAAGGAAAAGAGGAGAGAGAGAAAGCAATTACAACCCACGTTTCTTGGGGAAAGAGGAGATAAAATTCCCAGAAATGACGCAACCTAATATTTGTGTCGCTTTAGCTGCTGTTTTCGGTCCATTTCTTCCATTCTCTTTCTGTTTCTTCCTCATCAGTAGGGATTCTTTATTCTCCCTAGAAGACCGGAAATTGCCCGGTGCTAGTTTTCCAATTTCCTGGGAGAATCCCACCACCACCTTCCGAGGTTGTCGCTTTTGTGTCTGATCGCCTGAGTGCGGCCATGCATTCATTAGCAGGTTTTTGTTTTTCGTGGCATCACTTCACACTCTCTTGGCCAGAGACACGCCACAATGAACCTTCTATAACCAGGAGGTTGTTCCATACCTCTTCTTCTCGTTCATAACTTCATCCCTTTATAACTATGTTTTCCAAACAAACATACTTACTCGGATATGCAGAATTTAAGCAGTCTTAGAGTATCGGCAATTACTTATTCTGCATAGTAGTGGCACTAAGATCCCACCCATTAGTAAAAAAAGTAAAGTGTGTCCCACTATACGCCATGTAGGCGTTTGGGGTGAGTGGAGGTATAGCTCCTCTCTTCCTTGACCTCGGCACTAGATGGGGGTGAGTGGTCAGCATCACGCCCCGGCCGGCTTTACCCCGGTAAAGGACCCCGGTACCCATTGTAGAGGAGGCCGGGTGAGCCCCAGAGCCGGTCTGGACGCAGAGGCTAGAGGAAAAATCCTCTGCCCCCGTCGGGGATCGAACCCCGGTCGTCCAGCTCGTAGCTAGTCACTATACTGACTGAGCTATCCCGGCTCATCCACCCATTAGGTAGTTTCTGAAAAAAGGAACTAGAAGTATATTGGTTGAAATGAAAAATGAATTCCGTCAGCTACAACATATTTACATTCTAGGATTAAATATGGCCTCTAACTAACTCAAGATATGGATTAGTTTTTACGTCTTTTAAACATGGCAATGAACTTTTGGTGTCTCAAGAGGCGGGTACTTTGTGGCTAGCCAAGAGACTATCAGCTTCTAAATATGAACACTGCTTTATGAGGCTAGCTAACTGTCTAGTCATAAGACCATAGAACAATAGGGCCTTATTAATGGCACTGAAAAAGTGACAAAGTGTTTCTTTTAAGTAGGATTTGAGGTTCTGGCGGCGGTGAGTACGAAGATGAATGTCTTCTGAGTTGTAGCGTCGTGTTGTCTGGTACAATACAACCAAAGTTTCAGATGTCCTTGATGCCTCCATCATCAGGGTGGTGATGATGGAGGAAGGCGGGACCTCAAGAACTTTGGTAAACTTATACCAGGTTACGTGGCGCAATAACCCAGAAGACAGACATCTGCGTTTCTTTTAGTTTGCATAAAGGGAGGATGCAATTGTTTAATTCATCGAATTTTACTTCAATTCGTGTTTAATACAATGACCGACGTTTAATATGAAGATAGGAATCCTTGTATCAGTACTTACTGTACACAGTGTAGACTTTATCCAGACTTTTCTTCGGGACCAGTGTTGCTGAATTAACTTTTTAATGGCAACGAGTCTACGCAAAATACAAATCACGTAACATTTAAGCGCAGATACAATAACGATCTGGAACTGAAGCATGGTCTGAGAATGTGACTTGGCTTTATGCCCGCATCGCGAGCCGACTGGGAGATCAACGGAGATATCACACTGAGTTAATTTCAACCAGCGCCCTATGACATTGATGACACGGCATGAGAGATTTCTATTCGTGGACATGCAAGATGTAAAACGAGGGTCCATCAAATCACAGCCATTCACTTCTTGTCTCGTCTCCTTTTTACTCAGCTACAGTAGTTTTTTTATTTGATTATCTCTGTTCTGCTTGTGCCCATATTTCTTTCATCAGCTCTTTCCCCCCTTAACGCTTTCACTCATTGGTGGAAGTTAATCTTCCATGCCTCCTATTGGTTATGTGGTAGCTGGAGTAAATGACTGCCGAGTTTTTTCGCTTTCCGGCCCTCTTTCTGCTTTTCACATCGTCCCCGTCACTAATGAAACGCAATGCCTTTTGACCTCCTCTCTTTCATCTCATTATATAAAAATGTTCCAGCTCTTTTTATTCGTGTCCACAAACCTCTTCCGCCTTATCGTTATGTGTGAGGCTTCTCGTTTCCCCGACGTGATTTTATCCTTGAATGAACCAGGGACCGCAATACTGCTACAAATGCAATTATGGCCCGTGGCAGTAGCCCCGAGCATTAAGCTGCCAGGTCTGTTACAATTTCAGAATTCATTACCTCATCTCCGAAGTTCCTTCATTCGAATCGTTTACATTTACTATGATACAGTATTCGTGATAGGTGTCTCTTTTATTAGATCTCTCTTCTTTTATACGGGCTTTCAGGGCAAACAATTTTCAAAATCTTTTTATACAAAATTTCTGTTTTTGTGTCGTATGTGGTAAGAGATGTATCATTTTCTCAATAAGGGAAATGATTTAGAGAGTGATCTAGATTGGTGATCTAGCTTTGTTATTTGTTTTAATTTGATTTTTGCTTTTATTCTGTTTCCTTATAATTTTTTTGTATTTTTGTATTATTATTTGCCTGTTATAGGCTCTTTGCTGCTGGCAAACACTGAAATAAAGGAAATGAATTGAATTTAGAAAGATTCATTCTCTTCGTTGTGGGTGTGGAAGCTTCACTGCTATGAGTCAAAACTGATATCGTGAAGCGTATTTTAAATGTTAAGAGATGTATCAACATATCTTTACACTTATTTCTTATTATTATTACCTGAAATGATTTGTCGGAAGCAGGACTTGCTGCTAGCTCTTCATTGCCCTAGTTAATACCATTTTAATGTTTTCACACAATAACAAAATAATCTCCAAAATATCGAAACAAAGCTAAGAAAACATAAGTCAGTCAAGTGCATCTAGTTCTGACAGACGCTCTGCAGGAAACACTGAACCAAACAGGGTGAGAACAATGGTAAAAAGTGGAAATGTCTGAAGAGAAGAAACTTAGAAAATCACTGCGTTCCGTGCCTCAGACAAATTTCATCACATCATATACGAAATTGTTGAAATCCATAATACTGAAATTGACAGAACGTACGTGTGCTCACATAACCATACTCACGAAAAAATTACAAATATTAGCCTATACCATTTTTTTCGGAAACAGTCTAGGGGTTAAATTTAGCATGAATATCACACAGATAAACCGTTATATTCGAATTCATGTCCGGAATTTACAAATTTTTCTTTTTAACAGAAGCTGACAGAATAAAACTTAAAACAAGATATTGCAGAGAGAGAGAGGGAGGTAAACAAGAACACCATTTACACCCTTAAGCCGTGTTATTTATTGCGTTGTTGTCACGCTCCGAGCTAACTGGCTTCCCCTTTCTGAAGTACGCCCGCAGTGGCTGGTCCAGCGACTACCATACGATCCGCAAGCTTCCAACACCACACCGCACTATAAATTAGTTGTTATAGATCCTTGGGCATTTTGATGCATTACTTGTGTCGAATCTTACCACTGCATGCACTCACAAACTGCTTCTTCTTTAATTTACAAAAACGTTCAGAAATTTGTAAAATCAGACTGAAATTACAACATAACATTCCCATTGCCAAATGGCAATTCAGTTCGTATTCTTTCTGCAATAAATTTAACAAAGTTTAAGCTTTTATAACTACGTTACTAGAAATAAAGTATGCGGTTCTGTTCAGCCAATTATCCTTCAGCCCATCTCAACGCTCCATATCTGCAGCACAAATAAATTTTTGATTTCTATGTTCTGAACCGAATTGATTGAAATGATAAAAATCTATTCAAAATTTGAGACCAGACTTCTACACACCTATGAGGGGTACTTTCAAACCCCGCATATGGGTTAGAATCCTGAAGAGATGAACAGTTGTAAATAAGTGAATTATCAAAACTCTGTGACCGGAATTCGATTTCTTAAATAGTGTTATAATTTTTTCTATTCATTGAAGAATTTATAAAGTTATCCGGTCACAAAGTATTTTCTGTGACAGCTAGGTATATCTGATGGCTTCTAGGTCAGGGAGCGATACTATTCACATACGGCTTCAAACTGTTGGTCTGAGAGCACCTATTTCTTTACCTGAGGCCCACCCAGCCATCTCTCCAACAGTTTATGTTGGCCGAAAGAAACGTACTGTCCTGAGTGGCTCAGGATTAAAGAAAATACAAAGTTGGTCTTGAAACAGCCATCAGATCATTACGATCTTAAAATCAATTTACCAATCAAATTTCTTCGTAAAAAATTAATTAACTATATGACACTTAGAAGCTGAGCTATCAAATGCCGACATTAGTTAATATTAGTGATAATTCATGACGACCAGGAAGTCCGAATTAAGAACAAAGACGTGTCCACGAAAAAAGATCTGCTATCTCACATTCGAATACAAATTAATGGATGTATTTTAAACGCGGAAGTTTGCAGTTCTAGTCACACAACATATCCACCACCTGGAAGGCCTCCCGTCTTAAGTTCAGGACAAGTTCTAACCTCACACCACATTTAATGTCCCAATATGCCCTGAACATGACAATTTAATCAAGGATTTATATCAACCATGGAAAATAGTACTTTAGTAAAATATGGTTTTCAAACACAATCCTTGCTAATATCCTTTGGATTCATACCCATTTAATTTAGACATAAATCTACTGTCGCAGAGCAGATCGAAATGCAATGACAAATCTCAGCGCTGCTACATACTACATTTATCTACAAATCGCAACAACTTGACAATTTCCTGTAAAATTTCAGGGAACACCATGTGCAACTCCATCGCTTAGAAGGTTACTGAATTATATCGTAAAACCAAACTGACTTTAATTCACAAATAAAGTAGTAACAGTATTAAATATTTCTTAGTGACTCAGTTTCAATTCAAATCATTCCAGAGCCCTTATCGTCCTAGCTTTTTATCTCAAAACAACAAATTCTTCTTACATATCGATTTCCTGCACCTTAAAGGCAATGGGGTCTGCTCAGTGCAGCTAATGCCTTCCCCCTGTTTTGGTGGTCTAAATCCTCCTCTACAGGGAATAGACACAGTCTGATCGAAGCCATGTCCTACCTTGTGTTTCTCATTGCCAAAGTGCGGCTAATGCAGCCAGGCCAATTTGTGACCGTCGGTTATATCTAGCACATTGATGAGAAGGGACGAAATTTTTACACCTTCGTGCCCTGAACACTTTTCAAGCTTATACAACATTATGAGCCCCAAACCTAATTAGAGAACAGCAAAATTCAAAAAGGAGTGTTTTGTGCAATACATACAGAAACAGATATTAATATCTCTTCTGCAATGCTCTTGCAATTATTATGTGAAGACAAAATTGTTGAATATAATAACTTGAAATACTATTACAGAGTTGGATTCCCATGGCAAATACATCATCCAGCCAGTAACAATTTTATCTAATTTCTTCACTAAATGATGCTCCAGTATTATCCAGTGATTCAGGAGTCTGAGTATATAATTCAAGTCATTCTGAGTGAAAGAAGTTCTATTAACATAAGAGATATTCTGAATGGTTGAGGGATGAGGTCAGTCCCTAGTTTTGAATCATAGTCATTTTAAAGTATGATAAAATATCACAAAAATAAATAGTTTAATTGAAAAATTATACAAACTGAAATGTACTGTTATTTAGCGAGGTATATTACAAAACTGTTGTGTCCGTTGCGATACGAAAGTTGGCAACACTGCGTAGCGGCAACACATTCTGCGGAACAAGGCCGAATGAAGGTCTTATATTGAAGTTATTGTGGTACTTTTCATTAGAACCCTTTCCTCCGATACTTCTGTAACTTACTTCGAAACTAACATGATTTCATAATTAATATTTTTCTGAAAATTAATTAATTAATTTACCCACGAAATTTGGAAGACTCTTTCAGAATCATCCTGTGTGATAAACATGAACAAAGATCGAATGATTATAAATAAGAATTTTAACTCCAATGTCAGTGTCACGTTGCGAAGCATTAAATCATATTCGGTATGAAAGTAAAATTGGCGTTATAAAGCCAAGATATAAATCAACTCTATTCCAACAGATCGATTACCCAAGCAGCTACGCCTCTCTAATCGAAATACAGACAATTTCAGTTTAAAGCTTTTTCCCTCAGCCAAGGGAAAAACAAGGCCGGACTTTCGATATCAAAGTGCGGCCACATAGTTCTTTCACACGAATTTCACAAGAGACATAACTCGACTCTTTAGTCAGAGGTCAAAGGCCAATGCACAGTGTGCCACATGTCTCCTTCGGATGATGAATTAATCTGCTATACGATGATGTAAAACAACCTATTTATTTAGCCTTTTAACGATAACTTGAACGGTGCATTTGCAACTCACGACCGGCTGCAGAAAGAATAGCAGAACGAAATAAGATTGACGATATTATTCATTAAAGGGTCAGCAACTTACATTTTTCTCGTCTCTAAAAAAAATTCAAGGGGTATGAGATGATGTAAGCACAGATTAAACCAACAATTTGCTGTATAAATGCTTAAAAATTCCACGAGACTTTTCGTGCAACTGTTTTAATTCGATCGTTCGAGGAATGAAAGTTCTCTCTGTACACAATCAACATTCCAAATTAATAATCTTAGGAGTTATTTTAACGATATTCTCACACAGTTCATTACAGCAGAAATGTGAACTATTCTAACAATACTTTTGCAAACAACAATATTCACCTCGTGTACTTCACAGTATTACTTTCAATCTGAACGCACAAGAAACCTGATATTCTGAAAACTTACGTCTGTAGATGTAAACGAAAATGAATGAATAACAGCTTTCTGAGTCATAACGACAAGAAATTGTGAATATTACATTTTACATTAAATGCTCCAAGTGTAACATAAATAAAATTAAGCAAAACTGAAAAAAGTGTTCAAAATAGAAGTCTGATTTAACACAAGAAGGAGAATAACAAGGGATCATCGTCAGTACACCAAACTTACGAAATTAATGATTTTCTTATATCAAAATGTATCTAATTCACACAGATTATGGCTCTCAAGCCGAGGCTATGGCGGTGCATAAATAATTCACATATCATAACGTCACAGTTCAGCAGCCAGATCGACGTTAGCGCCACGTACAATTTTCAACCTTTTGACGTGAACTGTAGTGAAGCCGTAACTCTGCACCGTACGTCCTCAAGAGGACTCAATGATCCTGCAGAATGCAAGTTGAGTGTGTGAGGCTGTAGCCCTCCTCCTACCCCGGGGAACTCAATCTCTGTTATTTATCTTCTAAGCCTCTGCGAGTTATGTGGTATCAGGACCGTCCGGACCGCGTAGTTCACACGAGGTGCGGGCCTAGCTCACAAACCTCGAAACCCGAGCCAAGAGGTCACGACGGGTTTTATTCAAAAGTGCACTCATTTCCATACTTAACTTAGAAATACTTCTTTCCATAACAGATGTTTTTCTTCTTACTTGAGACTTTAAATTATGCACTTATCTCAAGAGAAAAGAAAAGACCGTGGTGAGGGAACGGAACGAGAAAGGAAAAATTGCGCTAAAAGATCAGAAAATCCGGGTCTCAAACCGAGGAAGTAATCGACATAAACCAAATTGCAAATTTAGAAAGAAGATAGTTTAGGTAAAGAATATGTGGAAAATTCTCTTAAAACAAAGATGTCAATAAAAATTGTGTGGCGTCTGCAATCATTTTTAATATCTCACTCAAAAATAGTATCGTCAAAATTAAGCGTTGAAGGCATTATTAATGTAATTTCTTCTAAATATGTTCAAGTGTCAAGCTTCTAAGTCCTTTTACTATCATCTTATTAACATACCACGGAAACCCTCCCTACAATCTTTCTAACTATAAACCGATGATCTTATGTTTGTCATCGCGGAACTATTCGTTAAATTATTATACACGTAGGCGAGATGAAAAATGCCACACAAATTTTCAGTTTAAAAGTAAAAGGGGAGAAACAACTTGGAAGATCTAGGCGTAGATAGGACGAAAATATTAAAATGGATTTGAAGCATATATGGATAAGGATATGAATTGGATTAATGTTGCTCAATATAGGAACTGATATCAGGTTTCTTCGCGAACACGGCAATAAACCTTCTATTTATAAAAAAAGGCGTGCAACGACTAGGACTCTGCTCACATAGGCTAGTGTTTATTTTCTTATCTATTTCAAATGAGAACTCTAAGATTCTCATTTCTGTTCCCTCCAATATTTCTTTCTGTTTTTGCATTTCATTCCCATGTCTCCATGTACCCATTTTGTACCAGTGATTTAGCTAACAATATAAAACTTGAGATGGACACAACTTTACCAAAGTGTATTGCTCCATTGGTACGTGTTTCAGAATTGCGATGTACCGAATGGAATATATCAGAGGTGCAGAAAATTAGAGCCCTCTGAAGAGCTCAGAATTTACATGCTAAGTCATGTTTGTTCGTAAGACTCTTCAGCAGTGCGGTGGTAACGCAAATGACGTGGTTAGGCACTTGTAAGAGACGCTATTTGTCGAGCGTGGCAATACGTGACAACGAAACAAATCCCCGAAGAAAATTTCCATATCTACTAATTACTACAAGAAGAAGGAATATTGAAGGAAAAGCATTACAACCACGAATCTTGCACGCCACCGGTACTAGCAGGTCATGTTTTCCCCTACTCTAACACTCATTTATCTGGACTCAAGTTTTAAAACCGGAAGAACACTAAAATAGCGCATTTATGCATAACAAATATGGCGATATGCTGATTAATGCACTAGTGATGCATCTTTAATATCAGTACTACTGACAGCTGTGAGCAAATATAAGGTGTGCGTGAGTCTGTGTCTATGAACGACCTAAAAAGTGCCCTGACTATTGAAAGTTACACACTGTCGGTCTGTACAGTAATAGCACTTTCAGCTATTCAAGATCTAGAGTGAATATAACCTGTACCGCATTTAGAAAAGAAAAAAGGGTATAAACGAAATGCAGTAATTGGTCGTGACGTAACCGACTTCCGTTGCGGGATCGGAAAGGTGTTAACGAATTTTCTTAAACAAACATTTAGCTTCAATTTACTTCCCCAGCTTATGCAACTTAATTTTGGAATAAAGACATCTTATGATATTCCATTCAAGACTTTTAACAAGAAACCTCTGTTCCATCTGTTTTCCATTCCAATGAGTCCGTCATAAGCCTGATTCTTGCAGAAGGACCTTAATTATGTTTCTTGGGATTTTAGACCTTTCCCCTATGTTTCTTTCTTAATAACTCTTCATATATTTTAATTTTTGTATCTCTGTTTTCTCGTACTTCTTTACTGTTGATTATCTTCTTTTCCTCTACATCCCTTCTCTACGCTCTGGGTTTATGTCAATTTAGTTATTCCGAGTAGCGTAACCACAATCATAGTAGCGAACTGTGGAAGGAAGAAGCTAATTATCAAACATGATCCATAGCTCGGCGGGATTCACACGCCCAACAGCGGTTTCCACTGCGGTGCACTAGGGACCGTGTTGGTCCGCGGCCGCTGTAAACATCACGTATAAATTACTGCAGTACCTGCGGTCGGCATTTCCTGATATTCAAGCTGGAATATCGCTCATTGTTTGTACTGTGGTCAGTGTTTTCCAAACTTTGCATAGCTTCTCATTCAACGGAACAATTTACAACAAAAAACTACAAAATATTAAATGAAATATAAACTAATGTATGAGTACATACAGTGGAGTACTGGTTTGTTTTAAAGCAAAAATTTCTCGGAATAAGAGGACATGTGAGTAAGTGATAAAATTAATTTCATTATACCCATCTTTACAATTGACGTTTCTCGTCCATCAAAATGAAACCAGCATTGTAATATAAAATATAAATGAATGTAACAGATGTTATAGCTAAGGCATGCATATTTTTCTATGGTCAGTAGTTCACACTCGCTAGACTAAGACACTGACGCATCCGCTTATGAGATGTTTGTCTTTACAGCAGAAACGGAACTTAGATAAAATGAACGGAATCCATAAAGTTTAATAAGACAAGATACATTTTTATTTAATGTTTTATAGTAAACTGGGAAAAACTCACTATCCATTTAAGAAAGTATTGGAATACGTATATATCCTTGTTAATGACTGATTAAATCAAGGATGATATGATAGCACGCACTGGAGCAATCAGAAACGCATACGAAATTCTGATTGGGAAGAGAACACTTGAGAAGTACAGGCCCAGGTGGGAGGTTAGCATTTCATAGATCTTGCAATCAGAGACTGGATTCAAGTGTCTGGGTAAAGGCAGGAACAACCTCCGCGATCACTGTTCACCAGCACCATGTGTACACCGAGGTAGGAGGACAGGAAAGCAAGAAGTACGGTCGCCGATGTACAGGGCCTCTGTTCGAAACCTATCAGTTCTAGTTCTGAGCACGGCATGTACTTCGGGAACTTAAAAGGACTTTTAGAATCGACTAAGGCAGAAGGACGCCGATGAATGATTAACTGAAAGAGTGGAAGATTTTATTTTTTCTCGTTTCTCTGACATTCATTTATTTACTGCCGAAAGTATCCGGCAGAACATAAATTCACTAGTGGATGCAGCGTTCCCAAGTGCACTATGAAGCCATCAGGAGATCGATTAAAGTAATTTTTTACGCACAAACACTGAAGCATATGTACTTTTCGGTGAACAGCACAAAATTGTGTCAATATGTGTAAAACATTAACATTTAAACCACATTTTCGAAATAAGAGTAGAATGTTTTAATGTGGTTGCCAGGATTTCTCTTCTGTTGCTCTATTGCTCATAAAATTCAGAGCAGGAGTACTCAGAATGGTACATTATTCATAATGCTTTAGCAGTAAAGTAATACTATAAAATGCAACAGAATTATATAGGCCAGCTTATATTTTCATTCCTCAGTTCTGGCGAAAGTTGGCAACAGTCACATTCACAACATAAAATATGTCCACGTGGAGAACAGGAATAAAATATACCTGGACAATTCTAGCAGGAAAACTGTGCTATGGTAATATACTGGACAATAACGGATCTCTAAATGTTAAATTTGAAATAATCTTTCCTTCAATATTAATTCACATTTTATTAATTATTAAATTGTAACGGCTACAAGTTATATCAGCCTATCAAATTAAATTGTAATCTAAATATTAATGTGACTTTATGTAGATAGACTTTACAAAATCCACAAACACCTCACTCAGAATTCCTGGGCACAAGACATATTGAAGCAATAACAAAATTCTTTCAAAATAAAACGTATTACTTATAGCAATAAACTCAAGTCTATAACCTTACTTATTATAAGAATTACAGAATACAGTGATGTAAGAAAACAACTGGCTACGTAATGTAGCATTTTCTGTCCTTAATACAAAAATTGTTGACTAGAACAACCCCTGATTATCATTACGGTTTGCAGAGAAGAGGGAAGTATTGTGTGACTCGATTTGCTGCAGTAATCTGGTTATAAATATATCTTTCCTTTTCCTGGCTTTTCCGTAATTCTTTCCCAATTCCTGCAGTAATACCACGTGGAGAAGGATAGTCAGAGAGAGACTGTCTTCGGAGCGAGAGAGACGCACCTCTGAGAGTTGGGAAGATTGAGGTTGATGATGTCATTAATCTCTAGCCCAGCTTTTACATTCACTGCCTATTCTTTGCAGTTCGTCACAAGTTGTATCTTCTCATGTACGTGGGATGCGCTACAGGTGCCTAGTCACCCAAGCTTAAAAAACGTGTCAGTGCGGTTTAAATCGTATACAGAATTTCCCGAGAAACTGTCAATCAACGAAATTCATATTGATGTTCGTAACTGTAACACCTACGGATGGGTACATGCAGTCTGGTCCGTGATCACAAACAACTGAGAACGCTAATCTGGACTGCAGTCTAGAGCAGTAGACAGATATGAGATGGTATTGGGATCTGACGTGAATGCCAGTGAAAGGTTGCCTTACGAGTATAATGTGGGACTGGCCCATTTGAAACCAGAAGTTATATGCAAAGGTCCTATTGTCCTATACAAACAACTAAATTAATAAAAAATATACCCACATACATTATAAAAGTGCTGTTATAATGCAAGCCTTTTTTTTATAGCGTTTGGTAGATTTAAGTAGGATTTAAGGTCTTCAAGGCGGCGAGTTTAAACGATGGCTGTGTTCCGAGTTGTAACGCCGTGACTACTAGACTACACGCGCTACATCCAAGAAGCCAGCCATCCATGTTGGTGACTTTGGGGTTAACATATATGCAATTTAAAAATCACTAGTAAAACTGGCTACTTGCTCAGTCCTTGGATTTGATAACTTGTGAAAATCTCTTGAGGATGCAAAGCGAAACCTGAGTTAAGAAGAACTTTTCCGATGCACTGAGTGTTTTGGAATAGGCAGTTTAAGCGCACATCGACCGTGTCTTCTGGCGTACCGCCTCAAAGTACGAGGTACTACGTCGTTCCGGGCTCAGGTTATATCGCTTCTAGAATTACTACGAGGGATTGCTAAAGAGGTGGAATCCAATCTTCTCGCCAGGGCGGAGGAGACAGGGAACGGAAGAGAGTAATTCTTATTTGGTGAAGTTACAAGGTTACTATGATGTAGGTCGTGTACTATATTTTAATATGCTGATTTCAGACACTGGATCTGACAACGCAACGAAATATGTTTCTGCTGACAATCTGCAGTGTAATTTGCTAAAGCCTTCGCATGAAATTTATGTTCAGAGACAACGTTCTGTTAAGTTGACATTAAATTTAAGACGACACAAAACTTGTTTGGAAATGAATAACAGGGAGGTATAATATAGAGCCTTGAATGCATGCAACTTCTGAACCCTATTCAATGCCAAAATACTATAGAATTCATCCTTATAACAAAGTGGAGAATCAATATATCTACAAAAGAACAGTAATTCCATGAAATAAGAATGATAATACAGACAGTATATATTACATTACTAAAAGAAATGTGTAGCAGAAACATATGAGAAATAAGTTATAATGAAACTCAACATTGTAAATAAATTAATATTAAATGTGAGATTTTTAGAGGCTGGAGATAGAGGCCATTTCCCTGAGAAACTTTGGTACCCACCTGCAGGTCCGAAACAATATAGTCCGGAATAATCATAACAGATATAACACACTAAATTCACAGATGGGAGCACACAGACCGATTACTACATTTATAAGGGGTAAAATATTAACTGAGAGAAAATCATAATCATTTGTATTAAACTTATCGCCATCTCCTAAAATTTAAAATTATGCGTGTAATCATTTTATCCTTTATCGGGAACAGTAATGGTCCTCTACGTTCTTAAACTGGCTGAAATAAGAATCATACGAAGAAGTCGTGGAAGAACACTATGGAGGCAGACACTTGGAATTCACTCAAAAATATGGACATATTTTTTGAGGTTATCTCTCGTGTTTCTTTGAACATGTCTTGGCTCAAACATTGTTCTCACACAGGTAACAGCAGATTCTTTGCAGAAAAAGTCTTCCAAAACTCGACTCTTACGATCCGAATGTGGTTTCTTTTCACACTGGGTCTTTGGCGACGAGATCAGGAATTCGATTGCATTTTACTTCCCCCTTTTATGCCTTATAAGGTCTATAGCCCTAAAAATTCATGGTTTCCTTGCTATAAAGGATTGAATCACTGCTGCCTTCCTAAGTTGTAAGGTCGTATAAGGCAAGCAATTTGGATAACTTCCTTCACATTGCAACAACCACTCTGCCTCTCCATACAGACATTTCTTGGAGCTTATCTTGGCTACAGGATGAGAAAATTGCACTTCGAGACCAGGCTTGCACTCTCTTCTCTAGTTCAGTGCACTCTGTAGACCAGACTCTAGTAAACCTCACATATCAGCTCACAACGATATAAAACACGGACTCTGGCCTTTGTAAAGGGTTGGTGGTCGTGGCTAACTAAAAACAATCTTATCCAAACAAACTACCGTTATGTTTTCCCTGTTTCCAATTCTTTAGATTGGATGTGTGGTTTTTGTAATACACCCACAAATAAAACTAAAGGGGATGGTACTGTAAAATATTTAACTACCGTTTTTTGTAAAGAATTACAATAGTCATCACAGCTTTGATTTTAGCTTGCGGAATCAGTGGTAGTGAAATTCAGAGAAATATTTACATTTTCTAATATATAATTTAAATTACATCTCACAGAATAGATCTTTGTGTCGATTCCAGTACTGCTCCGAAAACAGTGCTGGGCTTTAACCAAGCTTGTAAAAAAAAGTGTTACACTAAATAAATACTAAAACACCGACAACAGGAACCATTAAGCAACTAAGTATCAACTTTTATTATAACTGACAAGAATTCGCGTTATTTAATCGTAATCTGGAGACTTTCTTACAAATTCTGAAAACAAGGCATATAAAAGTATGATTAAGCATCTGAGAAACTAATTTACGTATAAAATAAAATCTATAATATATGCGCTTGAAAACAGTGCTTACTTTCTTCATTGAAGACGCATAAATTAAATGAAAATATAGCACCCCACTGCATAATGTATGAGATTATATTCTGCTTAAAGTTACAAATCTATTGTATATTTTCATAATGTCGGTACGAAAAGCGGACTTACATTTACCACAGACCTCACCTCAAAACTGCCCAAGAGCAAATAATATTAAAGACGGACGGAAGTTTAATGCAGGTGGGCAGATCTATGAAAAGCCATACACCACTTTGATAAATCCAAATGATGCAATTAGAATGTTTCTAGCAGAATACTTTCTGTTGTTGAAAACAAAATCATTTTATAATTCCGTTACTATTAATAGTATTTTTATTATTGTAATCAGCAGTGCAATTTTTCATTAAATATTATGTTCAAAGAGTGCATTTTCCTTCCTGAAGACAAGAAATTCTTTTAAGAAAATTATTTTTGATGCTTTCAATAGCTACATACAGAGAATACGAAACGTTTATGTATAAATGAGAAAGACAAAATATTAAAACTACAAAAATTTAATGACTTTAATTTCCATTTTACATTTTTATGTGGTAATAAATTCAGTGCCAGATTCGTGTTATGTTAAATATTGTCTCTGCAAAAGATACCCTATATTATTTGGAAGATTTCCAAACAGGATATGAGACAGCATTGAGAATACTCGATACTTAAAGCTATGGAGACAAATTGATGAATGTACCATGAGAGGAATAATCAGATGTCATAAGAAACTCACTTACTTACAGCCTCAATCTTGGCACAGAGGGGGCCTCGAGAGATTTCTCTGCAGCGGGAATAAGTCTCGATGACATTGAGATCAAAACTTTGTATTATAAAGACGGTGGATAAAAAGTTTTCCAATAGGTCGAGATTACTCACACCAATGTATAGCACTGGGGAACTTTCAATGGGGCTGGAGCAGTCTCAAGTTAAAGCTTGCATCATGACTTTCTTTACTTGCAGCAATTTCATCCTAAACGGACTTCTCTTTCGGTACATTTTACGATTTTCTCCAGTCTTCCTACTTCCTTTAAACAAGAGGTTTTGGAAGAATCCACGTCACTTCCTTTCCATCAGTCTGCAAGCTAAAGCTAACAGGATATTTTGGCAATGCCTCTGTTTCTGTGCATAAATCCCATAAGTGGGCTCAAACTTCGTCATATTTTCCACAATTTACCTCAAGAAATTTGCACGTGGCCATGTGTGTGATTGTAACACAAAAATTAATTTGCACAGTTTTAGCTGTTACTAACCTACGATACATCTGACTTTTAAAAAGTAATAACGGACTCATAAAAACAGCGTTGAACCGTATTATAATTTAAAATTATTCTTTGACAGGACTTTTCCCATCGTCTGTTCTTTAAAATCACGACGTTTCGGAGGCTGGTCCTGTCTCCGTCTTCAGGTGAGAGGTACCTACTCTGTTGAGTCCCTTAGATAGAGCTAATCTCTGTCACTGGACAATATAAACAGAACCAGCCTCCGAAACGTCGTGATTTTAAAGAACAGACGATGGAAAAAGTCCTGACAATGAATAATTTTTAAGTATTAACTATCGTCGTCAAAACCCTTTAGAATCCTATTGCCTCGGGGACATTGCAGACTAGAAGTTAACTGCACAATTAACTTACAGTCACTCTAACTACTGATTATAGCATACATTAACCCTCTAAACCCCATCAGTATTTACATGAACCACCAATGTTCAATAATTTCACATTTCGTCCACAGACGGTATTTATGGTTTTCGTATGATTCACAGCGTAAACAGCATTAATTAAAGTAATAGAGCATATTATTTTCTCTGAGCCACACACTGAATGTTTAAGTATTAATTAGAAGGTTTTCGGCTTCAAAAGGTTAAATGAACACAACTTCCTCATCGTGCGAGGTGACAAAAATCTGTGACCAAGTTTGATTGCAGTTTTCAGATTCCACAGCATCCTGAAGAAACAACTTTGTTACAAGGGATTACAAAATATTTATGAAAAATAAGAAAACGTATTTCTGTTTACAAAAATAATGCTGAAGCTAATGAAGGTAAAGCTGTGCATTAACAACTTAAAATGTTTACATTTTCACACAAAGTACAGCCAAGATCCACGTCAGAAAACACGCTTCATGGTAAAGCACACAGACCACAGTAGCAGACGAGTATAGAACAGTTGTAAAATTTGACATTTCTGGTTCCCACAGCGCCCATTATGAAGATGCCTTTTGGGACACTGTGCCGGGTGGTCTCGGAAAAATTGCCTTGATGACTTTACGCTGATGCCCTGACGATGGAAGCAGCACCCAGCTCTGAAACATCTGTAAATTTCTACGAAACTTCACGGTGCAACGTCTACTAACCGCCGTGGGAAACTGAAATCTCACTGTTGTGGATTTAATTTAAGAGCAGAAGCATTGTTTCGTGTCAATTTATAACTTTTCATCATTATACCGCTATTAACAAACCGATGACGAAGAATGCTTGCATGATAAAATGTGGAAATAAACAGAGTAAGGAAGGGAATACAGGTTATGAGATAAGCCCATTTCATTTTACTACATTGTCCCTCTAGCATTTAGTGAGAGAGAAATTCTCTGAGTGCTTTTTTTAAAAAAGAAACAAACATTCAATTCTCCCTTTGTAAAATGAAAACAACATTTAGACTACAATATCCAACTCTTAAAAATAAATATGCAGCTGCCTTTATGAGATATATTACAGAAACAATGACCAGAGGGATGACATGACACAGCGCCTAATTTAAGGCAATCTTATTACGTCCTTTAGAGCAATATAATTCATATTAGGGCCTGTACAGTTAAGGACTCTAGGATTGAGATAGAATAAATTTCATAATCATTTTAGAAAACAAAAATGCTACTATGAGTAATTATATCTGATGGGAGCCAAGGTCTCCAAACTGAGAAACAAATCTAAGTACCTCACAGGTTCTGTTTTAGACAAAATATTTTCTTCTGTAATACTTGAAGTAATATTGTCACGCGTATGTAAGTCTTCCTGTACCAGTAAACTATGTTAGAATTTACTGAGATATAAGGTTCTCACGGCTTTGAAGATAACGACTGGAGATAATCTTGGTTGCGATACCGCGTAGTTTTGTAGGTACTTGCCATCATTTCGTAAGAACGTATCGCCTCCATTTACTGGGTTAACGTACTCAGTTTTATAAAACAATTTCTTGTGTCGTCAATTTCCTTCATAAAAACCCTAACAGAGATAACTTCAATATTATAGCGATTGAAAGGGAGAAAATAAATAAACTTTTAATTGCTTTTATTGGTAAATGGAGAATAATTTAATGTTACGCCGCTGGGCACAATAAAAATATTTACTACTGTTAGCAGACTAGATTTGCACGGCCTATTTGTGCTCCCATATGGTTAACCGTAATGTTTGCTTTCCGCAACGGTAAGCAACCTGGCAAACAGAGTGAATAATCATGCAGAACGTTTTCATCCTACAAAACGGTGAAGCGTAACGGATCATACAAACTTTTTAGTATCTTGAATATAAGACAAAGTTTAACCAAACATAAAAAACAGGTTGTTAAAACAGACTGGAAATATGTGTAACATTGGGATGCAGATACTTTCAACAAGTATTTACTATTTGTGTTTGTCTCATTCGCTTTGATGTTAATTTATTACAAATCCAATGACCCATTTCTATGTTCTTTCACGGTAATCGACTGATAAAAGTAAGGAGTACTACGTAAAATAATTCATTTTTGGCAGCTGATAATGTACCTGAGATTCGAGACTGAAATCTCTTGAATGAAAACCCTAGCGTTACCACTGTAATAAGCCGCTGGGTACACGCTTCGATATAATTCGATTTATACTTGCAAAATGAGTGTTCTGTTTGTGAAAAAAATTAACGTACGTTGCTCTAAAATAAAAATAAAGTTGATACGAAAATTTTATTTTGAATGAAAATTTCAATAAATTCATGTGTGTATTGGCAATAGTTTTGATCACTTTGTACTCTGTGTTCTTAAAGCACATTTTTAACTTACTACTGGGTCGAAAGCCAGAGAACTATCGTATACTAAACACGTTACAAATAAACTAATACAGAAATATGGTTAGTAACGACGTAGAAAGACCAAGAAGTAAATTACTAAAATTAATATTTATATTATCGTGGATCTCAGTACATAAACTATGTTTAAATGGCAAGAATTGTGTTCTGTGACGGGCTCTGCTATTATTTGAACATTCTGGCTTTCAGTTTCAATAGGGATTTAGATGTAGAATTCATTAGTCCGTAAAAGCTGGCAATATGAAAGCGGTCTCAGTCCTCGAGGACGGAAAATATTTCAGAACAACGTTAATGCAGAAACACAGAATAGCCCCGCGGCGTGCGTCGTAATTTTAATCTCTGCAATAGACGAGAATTTGCGCACAAAATAGCGATGTGATTTAGAGAAAAAATCACCTGAGGGGGGGGGGGGGTGTCGCTCCGCGCGACGGCGTACACCTATCAACGGATCAATTTGTAACAAGTTCAACCCACGCAAGGCTTAACGAGAAAAAAGAAAATGAATCCGAGGAGTAAGTCAGCAACCACCTTCCTTTCTTCGATAATCGAATCGCTACACTCCAATTGGTCGAGTTAACGGTCTTTTCAGTAATTTTGCCTGTCGGGCGCAGTCTATTGAAATTGCTCAGACCTCGTTCCAAAGTAACTTTCAACTGAGATTCATTTCAGAGGTGCAGTAAGCTGTGGAGAGTACTCGATGAGATTTTTTTCAGAGTAGGATACTAATTGATGAGAAGCAAAGTACAGCTTTCGGATTTCTCCTGTTGGGTTCTGATGCCACGTAACATTGCAAAGCTAGGAGTAGTAACGGAAAAGAATATACTGTTGCATCTTCAGACCAGAATTTATGAGAAAGAAAGAAGGAAAATGCTTTGTAACTTCATGGAATCAGTATCGACTCGTGATGTAGTGCAGTAATTTCAATCTGTAAACGATTAGAGAAAAAATGTGTAAAATATAGCTATTACAATAATATTAAAAAACATTGTTCCAAAACATAGCGTCCAGACTAAAAACATAAATTCTGAATTTACATGGTGATCTATATTTGTATAAATCACATGTAGAACCGCTACTTTTCTCATGAGAGACTAACGTTCCCATAATTGTAATTTTCTGTATTTCTAATGACGCTGTCAGCAGCTCACACTATATAGCGTCCAGTAACATAATGTTTAATAAATGGTAAATCGAAAAGGATAAGGAAGGTGAAGATCATGGACTAACATAAATTACCAATAAATTATAAGTAGAAGAAATACTAACTGTTTTAACCACTCATCCTCGACGTTCGGTATATTCAGATGAAAAGGAAGCTTTATAACTTAGGAACTGTGTTTAAAATTCATATAATAATGCTGAATAACTATGCAAAATCATAAATAATTAACATGTAAATGAATATACTATAATTCGGTGTAGCGTACTTTCGAAGAAGAGGGAGAAAGTGACCCTTAATGCCACAACGTTACGTTAAAATCCAGCAATAACATATCGTTTCTTACTACTCTTTTCACGCTTTAAAAATTTAATTTCACAAGATTTAAACTTTTTACCCTGCCTCTTCGACATAAAAGAATAGACAGAGCAGTCGCTTTGTGTTTCCCATGTTCTCATTCCTAAACCACGTCACGAACGGCAAGTCGAACAAGGTTCATTCAGCCGAACAAGAGAATTCAAATAGAAGTTTGAACGACAGAATGGCATCCCAAGGCCACATTTCCTGTCACCTTAACTTATCTTATCTGCTTTATTTGTTTTATAAAAATCCAGGCTAGAAAAATGTGAAATAAGGAAGAAAAAGTAGACATTTAGATCTATTCGCAGTCACCTCTAAATCTCCCACTTACTCTCTTATTTAACTCTCATTCTCCTCTCCTCATTCAGCTCACTTAACTTTCCGAATAGCCATTTCTTGTCTACGTGTTGTGTTGTTTAAGTAATTGTGGAGTAAACCTTAATGTTACTTTCAGTTCCCAAGTGCACACTTTCCACGAAATTTCCACAAGGAAAATTAACCAATTTTGCACGCAGAATTACTAAACTCACAGCGCAGTAGTTTATAAGGATCCAGTAAGACTCCGTGCTTTTCAGCACAACACAATACAAATACTAGTTATTTTCATAACGTTAGAGACATTAAATGTTTGAAACACTCGCAAAAATTCTTTTCGTTTTGGATCTCTAACAGAGCACTAACATTATCACAGCTCTGTATATTCCGTGGAACTTGAAACTCAGAATTCAACATGCACAGAGGCCTAACATAGGTTGAATGGACCGATTTGCTATCCTGAATGAAAATAATTAAGGCCAGCATACTATACTGAATGTCATAATTCCCACTACTTTACGAACATCACAACCAATCTGCAAATTTTAAGCAAAGCAAAGGTGTAAACTGAATGGGTCAGCTGCATTTAACTTAAATTCACGCAAATTTATTTAGTTATCAAAGAAGGATTATAATTTTTATTCACTCCATTTACAACGCAAAATTCAAATTCCAACAACAATTTGAAATAGTAATCGGAATAACAACAAATGTTAAAATATAAAGTATTTTTAATTTTCTATTGTTAACAGGAATGTACTCGTAACCAGTGGACAACAATCTTACATTTCCAGTTTAATGCTCTTTAAATAAATAATATTAATTAGTTGTAAAACAGGATATAAACTGAAAACTGGAGATAAAGTAATTAATTTTGATCAAATAATTTGAAGTCTAATTTTGAATAAAGGTACGTAAGGACACTTTAATTTATCGCCATTAGTAGAATAGACCTGAAGGTCAGCAAGCCTCCTTTTATAACGAAACAAAAACAATAATTACTCAATAACTAACCCCATTATATCCAGAACAAAAATTATAACTAAGTAACCAACTAATAACGAACTAACGAGCTCGATGATGCAGCGTCTTTCTTCGAAAGTTGACTCCAGAAGAGGCTAACAAATTCCCAAATTTTATGAACCTCAATGTTCATTATTGTATACACAAGTTGTAAATAATATTTTAAATTAAAAGTCTGCAACTAACAGGCAACACTTAAGCCACAAAAAACGAGACGGAACTTAATGACTTCACTAAGCCTGTGTATAATCGTCAAATATATAAAAAATTGGAACATGGGTTCATTTGTCTTTAATGGAACGGGCTATAGTGTTCTATCTGCAAGTAATAAATGCAGGTAAACGTGATGTCTCTCATTCATCTGCCATCTTCGATTTGTACTGACAGAAAAGTTCAGCGAATGTGTCATTACCTAACCTTTAAAAGCGGAACAATCACATTTCTCCACAGACACCTATTTTTATATTTACCAAATATTTACTCAACTTACTGACCAAAACGTAATTTTTAGTTTTGTACACGCCCAACCTATTACAATTCCTCGACATTTCTTCAAAATTTCATTACCACAACCATAATTTTGCTAGCATATTTGTTACATTTAACCGATGCAGATTAACTTTGCAGATTTCCATCTTATCGATTCAATGTTATGCCAACTGCTCCACATATTCCTTAAAATCGGTGTATTTGATTATGTTAATTGCAACAGGTAATGGCAATGAACGTAGCATATTCGAATACCTTCTTGCTCGGTCATCGAACGGGCAGGATTTGACCAATGCCCACAAACAAAGACAAACGCACGAAACTGCACACTGATACTTTTAATTAACGTTGTATTAATCGATTTTTGTGTTATACGCCTAGATGTGCATCTTACACTCAAAACAGCTGTGGCTACTTTTATTAGCGAAGATCACTTCTAGTTCTCTAAATACGAATACACATGGAAATTTTAGTTTAACAGAACGAAAACATATTCGTAACAGAAAAGTCAATACACATTCCAAATTGCTAATCTTTGTCTGTCAGCTGTCGATCGTGAGTTGACTGGGGGTCAAGCTACTCCTCACGACGCTCGTCTGAGAGAGTCATTACGGGCCATTTTCCACTCAGCTCTTCATATTATTCCGGAATAAAACATGGCTCAATTGCGTAGAAGCGAGAATTCAGTGCCATGCTATCGAAAATGAAAGTAAATACAGAGTGGGGACGAGGAGGCCTACCTTAATTTTGAGATGCGGTTTTACGTCACGAATCATTCTCAGTTTAAGGGGTTTGGTAGAATGAAATAAATGGGCAGGCAATGTTGAACACTGAATTAATGGCAAGGCCATCTATAAACTGAGCACTAGTAATCCATCAGAATTACAGCCATACCTAGACACCTTTGATGCGGTACAATAATAGAAAATTGATATAATTTTAAAAAGAAAATAAATTGGGTTAAGAAATGCATGTGCTCGCTGGGCAACTACTACTGAGAATATTATTTGGAATTATAATTAGAAAATCTAGTGCTGTGAGTTTTTACTTTATTCTAAAGTTAAGTTATTCTAAAACTTATTTGTAGATGCGAAAGAGAACCACTGGACTGTTGTAAAAGATTAATCTGTAAGGAAAGCGTATACAGTTCCCAGTTTTTATTTATTAGCAGGAAACGCCTGGGAATACATCTCGCAGAAACAGAAACACGAAAATCGTTATGTAGTTGGACACGTAGCAACCTTCCAAAATTGTATAAGCATATCCGCTTTCGAATGAACCTCTGAGGAATGTCTCAATTTGGTGTATTAGCTGAGAGATTCGGAATGTACTCTCACATTCACAGCACGAATTCTGCTCCCAGTCTAATGTCTACCTGAAAGAAACAAGTTGATCTGGGAGTTTATGTATAGACGACAGAATTCTCTGAGGCATGTAGTACAGTCACACCAAAAGCTCTCGTTCTTGTATTCTGTACATTACAGTCGACTTAGACAGCGATGAATATGCTAAATAATTAAGATTGAATTGCGAAACCACCGATGTTTAACTCCTTAACTCCCACATTTGCAGCTCTGAAGTTCAGATCAACTGTCAAAGTGCCCGACAACGTCAAAACTGAGAATCGCAGAAAATGATAAAATACAGATAATTCTGTACACATACGATAAGAAACGCCAAGAGCTAAGATTCACATAATAAAATATAGAGCGTGTGGTTGATAGAAAATTTGCAAATCAAATGATGTCATTAAATAAACTAAATTAATATAACTAATACTTCTTCATATATATTTTCAAATATGTCAGTTCAAAGTAACAATAACAACTTTCAAGGACTAGTCGCTGTTAAACTGCATTCTTTGTACTTGGAGAATTCAATCTTGTCTGCATCAAACAAACAACTATATATTTCTCCTTTAATCTCATACTCACCTATCCGAACTGTGCAGAATCATATACAATAAGCATTAAAATCAATCCCCAACATTTAGTGTACCGATAGTACGAAGTATTGTCAAATTCCGTTGGATGTTTTAAGAGACAGATATGTGAGCACACAGGAGATCTAACGGACAGAAGATTCCCCATGTGCATTCCATTCTCGCACTTTATGCAAAAAAACTCTTGATATATAAACAAATAACTGCGTGACAAACATTCGTTCTGTTGCATATTAAACTTTGCAGCCCTACAGTGAACACTTCCAAGCACTGAATAGTTCATCAGAATGTATCTTGCATACACATGCTTCACCGAAGAAAGTAAGAGGAGAAAATGACATAAAAATATGGCGGAGAGAAAGGAAAAGGGATAAGTTTTCGCGAAAAAATGTAGAAAGACACGCAGCTCCTATTAAAAAAGAGGCACTTAAGAAGCTGGTTTTTGTGGATCACATACTAAAGTAATTTCAGCCACCTACAAGGGCAATTTTCTGTGGGAATCGTATTGAATCTATTTTACGGCGAGAGTAAACTATAAAGACCATTACAAACACCAAAGCAAGCTTTGCTCTCAAAATAAATAAAACGGATCAGTGTTTTGCAGATCTAAATTACGTTCCCCACAAACCAACGACAGCAAATTTGATTCACAGAAAGGGTTACGAATTCACAAAGCCGTCGATATATTTCATAGACGCTAAACATTTCCCCAATTAATACCGCTAGAGAGCTCATTCACTAAACTGAACTGCTACTAAGAAATAGTAGATCTAAAACTTGTTAAGAATTCAGTTTCTTGCTTCGACGAGCATGAACTCTCCTATTGGATGTTGTGGCGCGCAGTTTCTTAGTAACGATAGACGTTTAAGAGGCACTTACTGCCTCCATCACCAAGGCGATGAAGGATTGTTCTAATATCTTAACTTCGCTCTGTGTACAATTTGTATGCCGAAAATGACTATTTTATGGGATATTCTGTAATACAATGATTAAGTAAGCTTATTACCGCCTCTTAAGCACCTCTGAAACGCGGTCAATTTCTAAGACTACACGGTGCAGCTTAGACCTATGAATTGTTTACAGAGCTAAGTTACAACTTCGATTTACGAGCTCGTATTTTGTGACTTTGGATGAATATACAGTTTTGACTGTTATGTGTTTTCTTGTGTTTAATATTACTTGTTAAAATCGAAGCTCATTATTCGATCCACATACTGTAATTATGTATCGATTGTTTCAGGAGCAACGTAGGCGCACGGGTATGTTTTATACACAACCAGAGGGATACCTGAACGATCTGGGTTTGTTCCCGGTACCCACTGAATTTAAGCACAATTACCATCCAGACCTAATTGTCATTAAATATTTATAAAATAAAGAACCGTACTCCAAGGAAGTGGCCCACAACAGCGAACATTCTAATGTGCACACATTTAGTGTGTACAGCTGTCTTCATTAAGACCACAGTGTGGAATTAACTATCAGGAATAATCCATGAAGTAAAATCAATTTTTACCGTCCATTTTCTACAGTTAATCCACGTTTTATTTCGGATAACGATAATGTTCAATTTAAATGCTGAGCAATTCCACACTCACACGAAACAACGTTACCCTTTGATATATTTACTAAATTTTCGGAAGAAGAAATGCAATTATATTTTATTTCCACCTCGTGAGTAGCGTTCCGTTCGAATACTTGTATTGTTATGCATAGCTGGATTTAGGGAGAAAAGGAATCGGATTTGAAGTTCAATGCTGAAGAACTTATTACAAATTCTCCTCACACGTAACGTTTCACAAGGCTTGGAACCAGAATCTTATTTAAATTTAATCTTCTATAAGACCTATTTATAGGTAAACTCGCGCGTGCATTTCTGAGGCACAACGTAGAGCCAAAATTCCTTTCTCTTTTGCAGTAGAAATATTTCGCAGTGGATTGGATTACTAAACAACTACGCTGCATTTTAATATTAATCTAGAATGCTATAATGTAGAAAAATAATCTATTGCAGTCGGTAATTTTTATTAAATCTTCACAAAGTATAACACCTGTTTCTGCATTTATAAATTCAATATAACTTGAATCGTGCCGTTCATTCCTTACATACTAAAAATAGCCCTTATATGAAGTTTCTAGACTAATTCTCACCGCAACTATTAACAGCATTTCCCGGTCTGGTAATCCTAGGTTAAATTTTCATGTCGAGTGTACTGAATAAGACTTGTGGTTTACAAACGTTATTAGGTAAACGTAGATTTTTATCTTAAATACACAACTCGCGACCTGGATAAGGGGAGAGGGGGATAGCGGAGAAACTTTGAATTTTTGTGCCAATAAAATCCATTAATTAAAGCTACAACAACAGTAGTAATAAGTTTGTGTTTACATGTACAGTTCCAAAGGCTGAGTTTTGTGAACACTGTCATGTAACGCATATGTCTTTAAAATCGAAGAAAGTATCTGCTGGTTACCCAGCAACTGTTGGAAACATACCACGCACAACGGAATTAGTTATAAATGTCATATTTTAAGTCGTGAATTGCATATAAATATAACATAGCACGAAACCTGTTTACACTGTATTCTGTGTAGTCACCCCCTATCCGAAGTCAGTAATGAAGGAAATCAAGGAATTTTAGACGGGTTAGACACTTTAGATAATGGCACGGCTGTTCAGTGTTACAGATAGCTAAGTCCCTTAACTCACACCCGCCGTTCGGTAATAGGGATACTTCGAATTTACTTATTGTACTCAAATAATAATTACGGCGTGTTCTTTGCACAAAGTGCATAAAATAAACTCGCCTATCTGTCCGAATGATTTAACTCGAGAACAGGTGAATCGCATTTTTGATTAAATGTGCTAAGTACTTTTACCACTGGATGCTACACAAAAACTAGTACTTTTGTACAGTCGATAATCACAGCTATTTTAAGGTACAAAGATGAGTGTCTTCTACCAAACTATACAACGCACAATACGCAAAATACTATGTAAACTTGTCTAAGATCTACATTACAGCCCATTTAAGTAAATAAACATGACATGGTAATCCGTCGTAGATGAAAACCCATTTGTGAATTCACTTAGTTCGGAGGAAAGTGATCTATTTCAGCAAATAATCCGTATATTAAATACTAAAGGGTTACTTGGAGAGGCCTCATATAGGTAATCATTGCCCTCCTTGCTGTTTGTAGTTTCTACACTTCCATCAAGCTGCCTTCAGTTGCGATATTTGTATATGGGTGTACGAAACTCGGTCATAAATTTGAACCTCTGCAGAATTAACATCAACGTTACAGGCAACGCCGAGGGGGTGTTAAGGGCTCCGTACATATAGATGGTACCCTCATGAACTGACAAATCCAGACGACAAACACTTGTAACGTGAGATATAAGCTGAAAGGATATCTGAACAGTTGCAACTGTTTCCACACAACACTCACTCCGTCTTTGTCAAGTTTTGTTTTATCCTTTGCAGTGCACGTAGCGAAGTGCTGATCGAGGGGGGAAATGAGAGTCTGTATTTTAACAGCGGACTCAGCGAGCAGAATTTATTCTGGATATACGTTTTACGGAATGTAAGTACACCGTCTCTCTGTACACTTTGTGGCGAGATCCCGTAGCTTGTGAAATGCTGAGAAAAATAACTTCATGTTTGGTATTTATTATAGATCATTATATGGGATTTTAAACTCAAAATGTAAGTTTACTTTCAAGAGTAAGATAGTAATGAGAGTTAATATGTACTTAACTAAAGAGCCATAGCAAATTACAAGAACATGTACACAGTGAAGAAGACGATGGAAATTGAATGAATCAGTAATGTTACGATAACCATTTTGCATCTGCGGCCTCAATTCTAACAGATCTGTTAATGTTGTTATATCTCTCCAAACGGATCCCAGTTCTAATTAAATTTTGCATACATTTAAAACACAACAAATTCGACTTTAAAAACCCGACATTCCATAAGGCATACTTCTTGGTGCGATAGAAATATCAAACCATATAAAACAGTATCTTTAAAAGGTGCTAGATTTTGTTTTTCATTAAGAATAGCGACTGTTTTGAAGTTAAGGGTTCTCAGTCCTCGAACTGCTGATTATGTAGACGGAAGACTGATGCAGCAGATGTGTTCTCCTCCCTTGCTCTTTCCAGTAGCAGATATTTACCATGTTTGAGATGCTTGTGGGAACAAGATGGCTGTTCGCTCTCCACCATTTGTACACTGAAATTTATCTCCTGGGGCCCCATGTCTTCCTCTCCCTCTGCGGTAGGCCTAAGATGTACCACTCTATCTGTCTTGACTCCTAGTTTAGTACAGAAGGCATATCCCAGAGACATTCTAAAACGGACAATTCTGAGATTGATAGTGAACATTTCCTATCCGAAATCAAGTCTTATTAACCTCGGATTTAAGGAGTAAGTCGGACAAGTCCAAACATACTTATACCTCGTCTGACCGAGGAGTTTCAGTGGCAAACTTCGACAACTATGCCTTGTTGACTGGTGATGTTAGCTATACAGCTATACAGGACAGTATATGCAGCCTCCAACTTGTCTCTTCTACTCCACGAGCGCCCTCCGATGCAGTCGGCAGTCTCCGGTCAGACGGGATATACGGATGAAAGTAAATAATACGAGAAGGAGATCCGGACAGAACTCATAAAGCCTACTTTCCTAGTGCACAGGCTTTCATCAAGATTAGTTCGCGGTCTCACTCTCACATCTCCTGTGTTAATTTTATATTTAGGTAACAGAAGTTCACAGTTCAACAACAAGCGATTGAACTGATGGTTTGGAGTCTAGAGTTTGAAAGCAGATGGTAACAGGATCGAATCCCACTACATGCAGTACCTTTCATTAATTTTAATTGTTCCCACCATCACTACGTTACTAATTGTGTTTATAATAGTCACGTTTATAAACAGAAGAATTAAAATGTGACAATAAGATGATGAACTTTTAGAGTAAATAATCAGAAATGAACACATGCATAAACAAGTATCCAGTCGACTGTAGTTGTACAGCTATTGCTTAAATGTATGGCAGTGCAACAGTAAAAAATATACCACGAGTAAACATTTTCATTTCACATCTTTATGCTGAAACTTAAAATCAAAACCAAAATCTAGTTCTCTTATGGAATCTCAGAAATGCCTCGAAAAGCTGCTTTGACACATATAAGCAAAAGACAAATTTAAGGATATCCGGAACTTGGAATGTAATATATATAAATACGTAAGGAATGTGGACAGTCACAGCTGCTGAAATAGGAGACACAAACGTTGGAGTAGTAATTATTACATCTAAGAAAAATTAAACATAACCAGCAGACGGTTATTAATTTTTATAAATGGGAGTTTTATTTGACAACCGAAAAACTCCATGCAATAAAGTTAATTAATTAGTTACTCAGTTCAAATGTATCTCTTGTGAGGGACTGGAGCATCAGACATGTGTCATAACCCTCTGAGAACGAAAAGCATTAATAACAAATTTATTAATTCAGTAACTAAAACAGAATCATTCTTGAGAAGCTGATAGATGACCAGTTAGTCAAGAAACATTATGGGATCCGAATTTTAAATTTCTGAACCCTATTTCAGAAAAAATGCCAAAGAATTAGTCCAATTCCGAAGCATTATACGACAACATTCACAACATGTTTTTTATATCCTAAAAGAAACTTATTATTTTGAAACCTAATTAAAACCAGTTTTTAAATGTTATAAATAAACAGCTTCAGATTTTTCATAAGAATAATTCAATTAACAGATATGAATGCAAATTATGTAATGTGTCAAAAATTCTAACTCCAGAATGTGAAGATGTAAAGTATGGAGGTCAGTAACATTTATTAGATTTCAGTGAATTTGCAGATAACCAAAAGGTAGAGTCTGAGTTCCAGACACCTCATATACCGACTGTAAGAGGAACTTCAAGTTGACCACAAGAGAAGAGGTTCCTTCGCAAAATCAACAGCATGCAACATGAGAGAGACATCTTAGGATGCCAGTAATTTATCTTACAGAACGAAGTAATCAGATTGCTCTCTGCGTGATGAGCCTTCCAGGGATGGAGTTACCTCAGTCGAATTATTGGCGGAATGCGAGTGAGTGACAGGGTTAACATCAGCTCGCTTCGAAACTTTTCCAAGCAAAATTAAACTTTAAACCATGGAGTTTTTCCTGTATTTGCTTGCAACTATGCTTTGCCTGAAAGTGTTTACATGTCTCAACTAAAGTCTGACTTTCTATCCTAAGTTAAATTTTTAACATGTTACGTATTATTTAAGAGAGAGCGGAGAAAAATTCTTTTGCTAAGGTAAAGTCTGCCTCTACACTAATAAAACCGTGGAACTATGAACTGTATGGAAGTCTACCTAATTTCACACTGGAATTCGTATTACTACATTAATTCAACAAACCACGTCAGATAAAACGCTACTGTAAGTGAATCCCAGCATTATTTTACTACTGCCCTTAAGTTTCATAATTCAGCAGCAGCCGCTCACCGCGTTCAAAAGAGCCTGCAACTCACACCTGTCCTCAACTTAAAGAGTTTAGCTCACAAGTCCTACTTCAATAATATACATTTTAATATTATACATTCATTTATATCTACGTCTCCCAAATTACGTAAACATTTACTTACGTCTCGTATATATTCATCCTGAAATTTCAACTAAAATTTTGTAAGTGTATTTCTTACTTCCCACATGCCTTCGACATTAATTCATTTTAACATAATACATACGAAAGCGGTCTTGAGCTCTGTGTGCATCATACCATTTAAGTTTCGGTATACAGATGTTCCTAAAGGAAAGCAGCTCTCAGTAGAGATATACAGAGATGCAACTTGAAGTTGGGCTTACACATGCTTAAGATGAAATTGAGTCTTACTAAGTCAAAACATAATTTCCTATTATTAAGTCCACAACACTAACGATACTCTGTAGAGTTACGAAAAATATATGAACATGTCTGCGCAAATCTTTTGTACAACACGCCGCTCAGTACATTCTAATTCATTGGTAAGACAGAGAGAGGAGATTTGATTTACTACGATGGAAATGCAGCTTGACTTGACACAGTTGTCTACATACTCACAGGCAGGAGCCCTGCTCCAGAAATACAGACCTGCTCGCTGATTACCGCTCAACACGAACACGTCTCCTGCAAGGTAGACACAACGGCAATTCGTTTGCCAGATTTATACTGCGTGGCTCCGACAAGCACCAACACTCCTCTTCCGATTAATTTATATTATACCTACAGCCTTCTGAGTAAGACGTCGTACAGAGGAAGTTGCTGAACTGTACAGCAGACCATACCAGGGACAGATACGAATGTATATACTTTTCCATAACGGAATTGGTGCACTACGTATGGTCGCCCACAGTACTTCATAACATTAGTAAAGCCTGAGGGAATTCATCTGGGATGACCGAAACATAAAACGCAGTTTTTACTTACACTGCAAAAGCAAATCCCAGAGATACTTTCATTTTCAACCATATTGAAATGAGAGGGAATCTTACTGGAGCATCAAGACAACGAAACTGAGTTACTATTTCGCCTACACATCAAAGACATATGTCACAGATATTTAAAATTAAGTCGTTTTCGTTGATCATAGAATAAAGATCATAAACGTTATCTCTACTCACCTCCTCTACTGCCTGAAACGCGACCAACATGTGATTATGAAGTCTCTCTCGTGTTATTTTTACTTATAAAATTATTATCTCTTTTTATCTGCCAAGTAAACGAGATAAACTTTCACGATATAAGCCCAACGTTCAATATCCTGTTTCCTTAAGTTCACGTCCTACAGATCTGCTTCGATATTTACTTTTACGGTCATGAAGAAACACCTGTAAAATCTAGACAGTAATGAAATACATGTATTACTTCTACAGGAGTCGATGTGAATGAAGCAACTGTACTTTTGGGTATTATAATTCGTAATACATAATAGTTTATTTTGAACCAAACTGAGCGCAACGATTTTCCAGAGACACTTTTGTGTGTATATGCCTTGTATTTCACTTGTGAGTTTATGTGGCTTATCTTTTTTAATGTATTAAGTAAGTGATTCAAATGAATAAAAATTTTCTTGGATATTATCCATCGTCTAGTAAATGTAAAACGTAAAACGACGTTTCGGAGATGGGACTCTATCTCCGTCTTCAGGTTCCTACACAGTTGGGCCCACTAGATAGAGCTGAAGACGGAGATAGAGTCCCATCTCCGAAATGTCGTTTTACGTTTTATATTTACTAGACGATATATAATATCCAAAAAAAAATTTTATTCAATTGACTCTTCACCATCGTCAAGAAGTTTTAGATTTGATATAAGTGATTCAAAGTTCACTATTATACAAGAGGGCGTGTTCTCTTTTCGGTAATTAGTTAACGTAAATCACACATCAGAAGACATCCCAATGTGTCATGAACAGTTTCCAAACACGATTTACTTATGAGGTTTTTACTCGAAAACCTAGGTGCTGGTTATTTACAACAATCAAGTTTATTTTGTTTTAACGAGTGTGTGTGCTACAAACTAGATGCAATAATCCCAAGAATGCAATAGCCTGTCCTCCGTCTGTCTACTCACGACATTATCCTTACGTTTATTTCTTGGAATATTTTATCAGGCATAACATAACTTACACAAAGAAGTCAACATGAGTAATAATGGAGATCTCAAAAGGTGTGAAATTAATACTTGTACATTTCATTTCATACACCCACTGAAAGCTTCGGTTATCTTCCATTCTCCCCAGGCTGTCCCATTAAATTGCAACTTAATTGCAGTCTCTTTAATTCTGTGCTCATTACTCACAGAAAATATCTTCATTATTCGCAAGCCAGTCTGCGGAACTCTAAACAGTAAAGACTATTGTACTTCAAAAGAAAGAAACAAATAATATATTAGATGATAAAACATATCACATAAACAACAGCTCTGGTAATGAGTCTTAATTTCTCCCATACGCACATTGAGCATTGGGCCTATTTTCAGAGTGCTCTATAAAACATGCACTTTACTGTATCCTGTACAATATACTTATATAGATGGGTACGTTCTTTTGTTCTTTTAATCATCTATGGTCAAGCCTGACCGTCGTGACCCCTTTCGGGGTTCTCATGCGAAACTACCACGGTGGTTTCGCCAGATGGGTACGTAAATCGCATAATATCCATGCAGGAAATCTAAGCCGATACGCTGTTCGTGACATTGTGTCCAGGGACTCAAAGAAAAGTGTGCGGCATAGAGAAATTGGAAACGAATTGTGGTAACAAATCTCCTATTATAAAAACAATTAATTTCATATACACAAAAATTGTCAGAGGGCTTACTGCAGGGTTAGTAAACATATATCACGAAAAGAAAGTGTATCTAATTGCAGTATCAGTTTTTAAATCATGCCAACAATAACATCATAACGGATACAAAATAACAACGGATATTAAAATATAATTCATTCTGCGTCTGATGTCGGTATATGAAAATGTTCGTTTACTGAATGCCATAAACGTTTTACGTGTATGAGACGTTGACGGTTTCGCAAAGCGTTATGGTAACAGGAAAATTTGTCCTTGAGTGTAAGCGTAGAATATCAATTATTTTATAAACAGTTAATATTGAAATCGATTACCCAGCATATGTGATATGGAATGCTGGTATTAGACGAAACGTCTAGATTATTGCCTTCAGAACGAAATAGACTGAGCATCGTGACCATTGAGAATATCGCTGCCATACCAGAGTATTACAGCTACTTCATGTTCTTAAATAACAGCCTTACATGTATACGTATATTAATTTGCTTTTAATTACTTTAGTAAAAATGCAATTTCTAAAGTTATGTTACTTAAACCAGCGAAACCCCGAGCGTGTGTTTCGTAAAAGACGACAAATAACCACTACTTTGGACATTCAATTTCAAATGAAAACCCAATGGAGATGATGATACAAAGAGATAGATGAAAATCTGTTACTAGTCAAGAGAATGAACCGCATTAGGGCTATAGAACAAACACAGAAGAGTATTTAATTTAAGAAAACAAGTAACAGACACAAACACATTGAAGAGCATAATGAGAAAAAGCTGAGCACTATTCCATTTACATTTGGAAACGAATTTAAGGGCAACGGGAGTAGAGAAAATATGTTGTCTCAGGAACAATGTTAATGAATGCCCTTTAGATGCAATCATCTGGCGCCAATGTATCGACTACTGCGTGATGTAGCAACCAGCGCCTCCTCAAGAGAACTGGAGTTTGAGGTACGTTATTTTAGCGAATGGGAAGGGAAGAATGACGATGCTGATGAAGACAGATGTGAAAGGATAGCATTAACTTGGCTACTCTAAATTCGATTTAAGTGATTGATTTACTAGGAGTTCCTTGTGTGCTGTTTTGTAAGTAATCAGATTACGTCTTGAAGCAGACGATAATTTTTAAATAAACACGACAGGCAAATTAACTATGCCTATTAATACTACACTCTATAGTTTTGTTGCATAAATAACAATTGTTGGCAATTTCATGACATGAGAAATGTGGGCGTTATTTCGAGACGTCTATGAAAGAGTTGGATCACGAGGGAAGGGTTTACTTGATGACAGAAGCTGAGCAAGCTTCTGAAACGTCGTGTGTTTTTAAACTGATAGACGAATGAAACTCTTCAATAATAATTCAAATCAATATTTTACAAAGTCTGCAGCTTTTAAGTTTTATCCTGCTGTTGAAGTTACTACTGCTGCTGCTGCTACTACTACTACTACTACTACTATTCTACAGCGAATTCAGAGTCCTCTACAATCCACTCGGAATTAAGTAACGCCTCTAGATTTACACGATTTACAAATCTCCCCTTGAAGCAGCACTACCCGCCAGACGCGAGGGAGCCATAGCTGGAATAGTGACCTAATGGTTGCATAGCAAGGTTATATAAGCCATTAAACCGTGGTTGTCCTCCTAATCACGCATTGACCTAATGAACAATGACAGAGCTCGACTTACACACATCAGAGCTATCATTGTATTGATTGTATGTATCGCAGAAACACAGCAACCAATTTCCTGCCCCTTAAATCTTGGCACTGACACGTGTGGACGATGACAGTTGCTACCCTGCATTCATGATGATGACATCCTGGCCATCCTGTCACGTGACTTGTGTATATCGTCAACAGATCTCGCGTTTGTGTGCGCTACAGCCAATGGTGTGTGGCTGAATTATATATTGGCTTCTGTAGAAGGCCTATGCGACACGTCTATCGTAGCGATTACTTGTACGGATTGCATAGGATGGGGTTGTTTCGTATCTAATCTACCAGCAATGTCCATACATATATATAGTTTGGAATATTGATACTTTGCTAAAATGACATACAAATGGTGCATCATGAACTGTTAAGAGTGTCTGTTTCGTGATCCACGTACGAGTATAGTTCATTGCGTTTTAATATCCTTTAACGTTCACACTAACAGAAACAAATGAGGTGAGAAGTGACCAGGCACAAACACCGTAAATTACTGAACTGATTTTAAATTGCTGAACCATAAACGTTTACAAAATAGGACACGTAGTTTCGCCGATAAATCTAACAGTAGCTGCAAATAGAGTACATCACGAAGAGCGTACATCGACGAGAAACACGTGACTGTGTTACTGTTTATATATGAAGATCGTAAAAAAACACATCAAGAAATGGGGAGGAAGGTGATAAGAAATACAAACAAAATTTTGGTTGGAAAGACTGAAGAAAAACCTAGATGTACATGGGAGGATAATGCAAAAACAGTGAGGGAAATACAGTCCACGACTGTAATCTTAAGACCCGTGGGGTGTGGAAGTGGGGTGAAGGAGGAAAGATAGCGTCTGCCTTTAACGCTACGAACTTCCTGCATTCCTTGTAAGTCTCAAGATTACAGCCGAGTACTATAGTGGACCCAGGACAGGGATTTATGGCCCACTCGTGTACACGACATTGAATATCCAATTTCATAAACCTGGCGGGAGGGGGCCTACTTTCTTAGCTATTTGAGTGAATATCACTTCTCACGGACTCTGGTTCTCCGAATTGTTATTGGTGATGGTATCATCACCATCATCATTCAAATATATACTATGCATTCGGCACGTAAACAATTCAGGTTTTGCAAATAGTTAATTTGTACAAGCTTATAACAATACCGAACAACAAATCTTGATATTTCATATGAAATCCTCGAAACACGTACACCAGTCGAAGCATCTAGTATTACGGTATTATTTCCTACTTGTAGTTGTAGAATCGCAGTTATTACCATAAATCAAGTAGCGAAGTCTTAACCTTTGTGAGGCTTTGTGTTTCATGATCAATGCGTACCGAGAAATCAGTCCATTGCGGCGGTAGTGTGAGGTAGACTACTGACAATAGAGTTCCAGCCACCTCCAAGCGCCTCTCTGCATGGATTTAAATCAAAGCCACTCATTGTTCCGTTCTTACTGCAGATAGTGGCATTGTTTCCTGCAATTGTTTGGAAGGAAGGTCATCCCATGTGAAACAAAATGAAGCGGGACTCAGTATTTTGCCTGTGGTTTCACATGGCATAGTATCTTAACGCGCTGTTGTTATGTGCAAATGTCTGCCTAGCCATGACATTACATAAAACAAGAGTGCGGAAGTGTACTCCAATAGAGTACACACGATTTGCAAATGCGTTCTTTGTTAATCTTCATACTGCATTAACAACGTTGATCATTTATTACAGATATATATATATATATATATATATATATATATATATATATATACATATATATATATGGCTAAGAGTCAGATATTTCAGTTTAAATGCCAAAAACGTTTAAAATAAAAGTTCTGGATCCTAAAAAGCAGAAGCAGTCTCATTTGGTTTCTTCATAGACGTCAAAAGTAAGTTTGAAAACGGTGTGGATTTTATAACACGAAACTGACGTATCTGAATGTCGGGGCGTAAAAGATGACAAGTGAACACAGCTTTTCTGTTGTTTGTCATCACGGTCTGAATGATCTGCCGCTTTGTTTCATTTCAACTGTCTCGACACGTGTGTGATGCAAAGGGCTACCGACAGTACAGGCTCTTCTCTCTGCTGTGCAAGTCAGGTGTAATTTGTTGTTTTCCGACAACAAATTCTTCATGGCCGTTTTGCTTGGGGAAATGTCAACCGAGTAGATTTTTCTTTAGACTGCTGAACTGATCCAACATTTGTTAACTCTTGCCAATGAGACCCGTGGTTTTTTTTAAACTAAAGCGCTTTAAGAGGCGTATATGACAAAATCTATAAATCAGAATTGAGCTACACACATATACGTCTGTGCCTATGGGTTTAATGAACCAGGACGAACAAAACTGAATTAACCTGACAATATTTATTACACATCCCCATCAAATTTAATCTAAATACGTTCAGTAGTATCTGAGATATAGGGACGTAACACCCACTAAATACTTTAATTTATTACAAAAAAACACAAAATAAGACTTCATACATCAGTAATTACTAATAAAACAATTTATTAAGTAACTAACAAAGTAGTTTATTGACGTTTTAGTTATGTAATACAAATATTCAACAACTAAAACCGCATCCTAAGCCAATTCAAACCACAATATCCAATTCGGTTTCCTACGGATTCATAATCGTAACATGAAATTAAAGATGTCAATATTATGTCATGTATCAGTAATTCTTGTGTGTCGACCGCCGCCTTAGAAGCGCGGTCTATAACTGCGATAGGGAATTTGAAATCTCCGCAGGACCTGGATTTTGTCCTCAAGGATCACGTTTCTTTGTTTATTGTTACATTTGCCATTCGAATTATTTTAATCCCTTGCATAAGTAAAATTCTGTACAACTAAAGAGAGTCCGACACGAATTAGTGCGTAGACCTGATAAAAATCAGGGGGATAAAAGGTCTACTGTCATGAGCGTTATCTTCTCATCATATCTTAGGGGTCGTTCTGCAAGGATGAGGCAGTTCAACCCACTTCTTTCAAATTACAGTGTGCATGGAAGTGTGGAGATGTGATAACGCTCCTCGCTTTCTTGACGTCTCAAGGCGAGTGGTCCTCATTGACCTTCAGGACAGTTAGGGCTTTCATGGCGAACAAAAGTGATAAAATCTTCTCGGACAATCAGCCAGCTCAAATTAAAGTATAAGTTCAAGGTTTCGGAGAATTCCACTGACTCCATCATCAGGCAATAAAGTTTCATTGTAATATTTTCTATCTTTCTATATTTTGTTCCTCCAAGTGGTCTTCTTACGAGCTTCTTTAACCAAAAGTGTTATACGCGCATCTAATACCACCACTCTTAAATATCATATTAAAAATATATTAGGTTTACAGAATATGGGACCCAAAATTTCTTCCCAGCCAATATATGACGTTTCTATCATCAATAAACGTCATTTATGTTCCATTTCGAAAAATTTCTTCCTCAGCAACATAGATCATAGTCTATAAAAGTAGTTGATGTACAGGGTCTAACAAGAACCAGCAAATTGTCTTTTATGTTTTGTAAAATAATGGGGTAAAATAAGAAACAATTTAAGAAGATGTTCGTTTTTATTTTGAAACAAACTGTATGTGAAACATTTCGGACTTGTATTATATACACGACTGTACACATTTATCATATTAATTTGAACAGAACAATTTTAATGAATAGGCATGCCATCCATTTTAATATCTCGTTATGATATTTTGAATTCGGCCGCTCTCGTGTAGACTTAATAAAACTCAAAATGTGAAATCTGTAGCGCTGGATCTCTAGAGTGCACGTAATTTGAGACGAGAGCAGTGATTATTTGAATACACGCCTGGCACTGAAACCGCTTAAATAATGAAAAATGAGAAGAAATACTTTCACAAGCCCTAGGAAACAAACATGAGTAAATAACTATGTAAATATATTTTACACAGATAACTACAAAAACAAACACAAGAAGAGAAAGGAAATAATACGTAAGTATTTGATTTAGTCGCAGTAAAAGAATGATTAAACGAGTAGACCACAGATATATGTGTGGTTGGAGGACAGGCTGTATTTAGCAGCTGGAAATCGAATTTCCTAGACCTGGACAAACTACAAATACAAAAAGAGGGGGGGAAGAAAAACAAAGACAGGGCATGTTTGGAAAAGAGGAGTAAAAATTGCCAGGTTCCACTGACCAGTTCTACGAAATAAATGTGGCACTTCCAATGTTGCAGGAAGGACGAGGTGGGGCTGATTCCCACTGTAGGGGTTGTGCAAGAGGGTAGGGGGATCGTTTCTTTTTCTCCCTTTGGGATTCGATGCTTTTAAATCGAGTTTTCCCGGGAGACACAGGAAGGGGTGAGATGGAAACCGACCCCAACTCTTGGGTTATACCCGTATACCGGTCACTATATTTCGATCACGTCCCCTTCCCCCCCCCCCCCCCCGGAGGACGGACACTTGTACGGGATGGGGAACTGCATATCCTCCGAGCGATGGACCGTTGTGACAACAGTGCGGAAGTGAATCTGTTCAAATCAATCAGCAGCTTGTACATACATATACTGATTCACTATGTTAGATTTTTAATCAGGACCAAAAGCCAGTTTGGTTCTCTGCCTCTCCGTACCCCCCGCCCTCCACCAGTGCCAATACTGTACATCCATTAACGCTAATGTATGGCAGTTCCAGCGTCCTGTAATGGAACAATAAAAATACTTGTTTCGTTAACGACAGCTTCTGTCCTATCGTAAAGGCTGATCAGTTTATAGAGCGACAGTCGATACACGAATATTAATGCAACAGTATTCTTTTTTGACATTAATCTACAAGCCTTAGACCAGAGATTTTTACCCTTCTAAGACCTGGGGGACACATTCAAACTTTCCTATCGACGTACGGGCAACGGGTTACAAATGATAACAATTTACTGAAACTTTATGATAGTTCATTAATTATTAAACTAATTTCCTGCCATTTTAAAAATTAAACGGATATATAATATTATATATTCACGCGAGTAAATGCTGTCAAATTAAAATCACTTGGCTTTTACAATTTCTGGAACCCTATATGAGTACTGTAATATAGTGGATAGTTAAATGACGTCTTTACGTTTTGAATATTTCACTTATATGAAGGGTAGAAACACGTTCTCTGACTTAAACCTGTATTATTAACACTGTGATTGCCGATGTCAGAACAACGACATTTTATCTATGGCCATTTTCGTCTAGTAAAACAGTCCTAAATGTCTTTATTCGAAGGAAACTACTTATGTTAACACAAATTACATCAAATATAAATGTAATGGCGTTCGAAACGACATGATGATTTACGTAGTTACTGGAATTTCGGGTCGTTTCCTGATAAATATTAAATGGTTCTTCAACTTGGAAACAAACAATCAATCAAAACAAATTGGGAGATGTCGCATTATTAGCCTATTCAGTCATTTCATATATAACACTCTGGTTATAACACTTAAATATAATGAAGTCTTGCCCCGAAGAGTATCTGTAGATAAATTACAGTGTGAACAACGAAAGATCCTAATTAACCTCTGCTTAGATTGAATTTTCATGTAACTCAATACAAAATCAACTACATCTATTTTCTGCGAAACAAATTACTGGTCACTGTGGAAACTGGCAGTTCATAATTCTTCATGCTCTCATAGTTTGTCACACTCGGTACCGAATTTCTGTGCGAGAGGAAAAGTTTGAAAACTAAAATATTACAACTTTCGAGTGCGTCCTCTAAGTTAAATAAAATTCATATCAAACACAGTACTGATTTAAGGAAACAATATCTGCAAAGTCTCATCCGTCGGTCTAAACTTCATTTTATCTTCAAGCTGGAGACACCATTTCGCAATATAGGCGGAAATGGAGACCTATGATTTTAAGCTTCTACGCAGAGGAATTCAGTTGGAAAATGCACAAAGAGCAGCATTTCCTGCTACATTCATAGATGTTTATTTGACTCGGTCGACGCCTACCCATGTGTTTGGAATGTTTTGAACGTCGCTGTCAAAGACGGGAATGGTCCGGTCCCATGAGATGTAGTTTGAACACAAGCCAGAATAGGTCATCCGCTGATACGCATGACGGAGTAAAGCAATCCCTCTGGAGGACATTCGAAACTCATGCTAAACTACAGCACGTCTCTGAAGCCTCACATAACTTCTGACGAAGTTGCGTTACATAGTTCGGTATCTGAAAAAAATTAATATGTTCACTTTGATCACTGATTTTGAGTGGTCCCTAAATACAGATAAAATTTCCATATCTACGGTCGTCGGGCTTGTTTTCTTACACACTTAAAGGAAGCTAGAAAAGATGTTCCATTGCTTGCGAAACGAGCATAATCTTTTTTAATAGCAGCAAACGTGCAACAAGAAGCTTTCTTAACTTAGTTTTCCGGTAATAGCTTTTCGGAATTAGAAAGTGCAGTTTAATGTTTCTGGCATTACAGCATCAAAAAGAAACTACAGATAAGTTAAAACACTTTTATAATACGGCTCGTATTCAAAACAATTATTTGTTTGTTGTGGCACATTTCGCATTTTATCGGACACCCCGCGATGAAACTGTTCGCACCCTCAGTTAAATGTCTCACAAGTTTGTCCTGATGTACGATAAGGAGGAAGTTAAGAAGATTTTATCTTTGGCGCAAAGTTTGCTGGACATCAAAAGGAGTAACAAAGGAGTAACAATTTCTAAACATAAGAATGTCCTAAAATGTTTCAATAATCTGTAAGATTTGAGGTTTTCACAGCGGTGAGTATGAAGATTTCTGTCTTCTGGGTTGTTGCGCTGTGTAGTCTGGTCGATGTTTAAAAACGTTTCAGAGGTCATACTGCCTCCGTCATCAGAGTATGAAGATTTCTGTCTTCTGGGTTGTTGCGCTGTGTAGTCTGGTCGATGTTTACCAACGTTTCAGAGGTCATACTGCCTCCATCATCTGGGCGATGAGTATGAAGATTTCTGTCTTCTGGGTTGTTGCGCTGTGTAGTCTGGTAGATGTTTACCAACGTTTCAGAGGTCATACTGCCTCCGTCATCAGAGTATGAAGATTTCTGTCTTCTGGGTTGTTGCGCTGTGTAGTCTGGTCGATGTTTACCAACGTTTCAGAGATCATACTGCCTCCGTCATCAGGGCAATTCATCGCCCTGATGACAGAAGAGTTTAACGCGGTTAATGCCTAATTCCGCTGTTGAACACAACCCCGAACCAGTTGCGCCCATCTCCCGTCCTCACAACGTACTTCCTGATAACTTAAATTTAAACTCCCGTCTTCTTTTCAGTCGTCCAACTAGCCCTTTTACACGAATTTCCCCTCAAGAGTCAACGCATATCTTGTCTCCCATTTAGACAAGGGACTCATTAACATCGCGATAGAATGTTCATAAAATTCGAAAATAAAATTTGAACAGTATATTATACAGATTTAGACTGTGAAAATTGCATGAAATCTTCGCTTTTATGTCCAATCGACTGTACTTCTACTGTCGCAATTTCAAACGGACTAAAAATTGTAATTTCAAGCATGAAAGGATTTTGGAATAATGGCGCATCAGACATGAATCACCGCTCGAGTTGTAAATGAGATATTGAAAGCCAAGCGAGAGCGTACAAGCAAACCTCTGTAAAAATAAAAAGTCGTTCTTGCGGTAGAAAGCGGGCTTTTTCGGATTACACCACCATAGAAAGCTAATATGCTTTACCACCCTCAACATCTGAAGCCAAATGCATGTCCCTTTACCACTAAGAAGCATACCGTTTACTGCAGTGTCTTGAGTTCTTCTTATATAAATTCTAAATGTAGTAATAAAATTTTAAGATTACTCGTATAACCGTCACGACCTTTAAATATTAATATGCCATCAGTAACAAACATGCGAGTAATGTCGGGCAATTATAAACATTTCCTAAAAACACGATGCTAGTGCTTATACTGCAGACCCTGAACTGATGTGTCAATAAACTGTAAATGAGAAAGACAGATTTTGCAATTTTTCTCAACGAATTTTCGCCAGTATCCTTTCAAATAGATATATTTTCTTAATGACGCAAAAATTAACCCTTTAAAGCCAAGTCTTAACTATACGTAAGCCTTTATTTAAAGGTTATTAACTTACATTTCGAACACTGCGTAATTTTCAGAATATATCTACATAATTATAATAATAACAAGAAGAACAATGATAATGAGTCGGTGTCGGTGATAATGATAAAAAAACACCACCACAACCAACAACAACAAAAATAATGTCCCTGGCAAATAAAATACGTAAATATATGAAGTTCAGTACGAGTCTACAGCTCGACTAATCAGGTTTCGTACTAGAAATATCGCTATAAATCCATACAACGGCTACTGATGTGGTAAATCTCTATCTCAAGCTTGAGCGATTTACGTGAAGCAAAGGCCCACGGTTTCAATGATTTTATGGAGATGTAACTTTATTGAAGCTTCAGTGAGACTGGACACGCTGTGAGTGAGTGAAGTCCAGTCATACAGAAACCCTGACCATGAGCCGACGAGAGTGTTTGCCTCCTGTCCCGTTGATAAGAAGAGCTCCAGAAATTGCTTTGTCTCAAACGGCATTATTCGTTTTATGCCAACCACAATGCGTCACATCTTCTTCCAGCCTGACAGGTAAAAGTTTCTATTATCTGTGAAACAGAATCGCCAGCTGTGTGATGTGACAACCCTCATCCAAGTCGCAATTACTGAACGCGAATCGAGGACTGAATCTCCAGAGGGCATTATCCGTGCTATCCGGACCGCATGCTGTACCCAACGATTAGTTCGCCATCCCGCAATGAGAGCTTCTATTATACACGGGAAGCAGTGAAATCAGGTTGGTGTAGCTGCGTGGTATGGAAACTCGTACATTAACTGAAAGCACTGTTATAAGAAACAACATTGTTGCCGCTTTGTGTCACCAGGTCCTTGAAGCTGTGCATTCATAAAAAGGACATTAGCAAGTAAACACTTTCCCCTATCAACTTTCACCCCTTACACCAGTTATTCAATTAAGGTAGAATGCGATATCGTAATTTCTATAGAAATGCGAAGAAGTAGAATCAAATTCGAAAAGAAAGAGTGCTGTGTTTATAGTATCTGGTCTAGGCCTATGTGACAAAAGGAAACAAAAACAATTTTTTATAATTGTTTATGCTATCCTTAGGCGTCTGCCAGCCAGTATTATAGAAAAGTGGTCAAAATCTGTGTTGAGAGAATACAGATATCATGTACTATTACAGAAATGTACTTTATTTTATTAATTTCTAGTTTTATATCGTACTAAATTTAAGCGTTGTATATTTTATTATATTTCTATATGTCAAGTAATGTAAATTAATTTAAGTTATTATGATTTTAAATCATGATCATCTTGTGTTACTGAAATGAATCGAACACTTTTGATTATAACAGTATCCGATGACGACAGAAATATTTTATCACTGAGTTTTTCTATATCCTATGAACCTTTACGTGATCTCTCTCTCTCTCTCTCCGTGTGTGTGTGTAACGGGCTATATTGTCCGTATTTGAGTTAATATAATTTCATTCATGATTAGCTAAATGCAGGGACAGAAAAAATGTATTAATTCTCCCTCGCGGATTTCGTCCCACATGTAACAGCAAGGTTTCTAAAAATGAAAGCGAACCAAATGCAGTGTTGACTCAGCTCTCCGGAGGGCTTCGGATTGCTACTTTATTCTCACGTTTGAAAATCTCTCCCATGGTGCTTTTTTGAGAGGAATGAGTAGAATGGAAGTGGGAGTCGGGGGTTTCGTTAAATCTGGGCCCTCTGCCAAACTTCATTATACACATCTACAGTCAATATTTCCACGTCCACCATAGTTGCGCCCCTCATTCAAGTTCCCAATTCTAGAGCTTCTTTCATTACAAGGCTACCTGTAGTTTTAGACAGTATGGGGTACGAGTCAGTTATGTACCGTTCCATATAAATCCACAAAGAATACTCCAAAACGTGCCACAGAACTGTCTATATTTCACAAACAGCCAGACAAAATTCCAGGTATTTTGAAACCTGTAATAAATATTTCGGGCTTCAATGAGAATTTAAAACTAAATAAACCATATTTCTGCCTGAATTAATTGAAACTTTGTGATACATATTTTATTTATCACCGCTATAACACGTTACGTTTACAATTCACTTCTCACAAGCTGCTAAAACCTTCATACAAGTCATTGAACATTCATATATAGTTAATTATATATATAACGTAGCACTAAACTAAAATGGTTCATAAGGAAACGTTACTGTTCTTACTTGCCAGAATTACTCGGCTCATTCCTACATACTGAAAACAACAAGAGGAAACAAAATATAATGTCAGTACCTTAAGAAAAATACGACACTTGGACGGGCCCGTAAGATGCTTTGGCTCACTACGAAAAGTGTACGCCGGATAGGTCGAACCCAACTAAACGCATGCCTACAGAATTTGTAACAGAACAACTGCTGTAATTGTTTCCCCATCGCGTTCGTAATGCAATAGAATCCAGAAAGATCCGTGCAATTATAAAACTCTGAACTTATTAAATATATTCATTTTCATTAGACCTATTTTTCGCTTTGCATCCAGTACAAATTCATCTCACAGAATATAAGCTCTGAAACCTCCGCCTGTATTAAAATTCGTCTGACATCACAAACAGACGTGGAATTCATAGATCGAATGCTAATTGCTTAATTTTAAGCCCGTATTATTATTCTGAAAACTAATAATCATAAGTATTATTTCCTGACATATGAATGTATACAATCTAAACAGAAAAATCCATTACGTTCACATACTTACTGCCTCTTTCCACCGCAACTTGTAATTTGCTCATTTCTGTCAATTTAAAACTAGACGCCAGTGTAAACCCAACGGCTACGTAAATAAAACCAAACGGGCGATATGATTCTGAAATTCGTTAAATACAACCACTAGCTGGTGCAGTCTGATGTGGGACGATGCAGTTGATTTTTAATTATACTTCCCCCGTAGCTTCTAGGTTAAATTATCGTATTCGAAACTCGGAGCTTTTAACGGATATTATCGGAGTTTCACGGAATATCAGGGGATTTAAATTTGTGCTGGCTATCAGGCAACTAATGGACATAGACAGCAGAAGAGACGTGATTCAGTGATTTACTGTTTAAACAGGGAATAGAAGCGGTTGAACAATCAGCAAGAATGGTTAATGAAACGTGAAATTATATGGAATTCTATACTTCCCACTGTTTTATTTTTCGAACGTGTATAAAACTTTCGAAAACCAAGCTCGATGTACGTGTTATACGAAGATTTAAGTGGCCTGTATTAATCCTCTTATCAGGGAAGTAAATTTGTGATAACTGGAAATAAAATTTAAATTAAAACACTTAGAAGAAGAGATGGCGGGGGTAAAGACAACTGCACTATGTGTAGCTTCGTAATTTGTTCAGCTCACTTAATTTTATAGCTAATTAGTGTAAAGATATCAATTCCTGGCTAAGATACTAGAAACATGAGAAATGTTTTAATTTTCAAATATGGTGAAAATTACTAAGTCTGATTTGAATCTGATCAGAATTCAAAATGTTAAATCCAATTAAACTCATTACTCAAACTCTAGTAGGCTAAATGAGGCACGGGCTAAGCTGATAAACGCTTATTAGTATCCAAGCCGGTCCACTGCTCATAAAGCTCTGCGCTATATCAAAATTAATTCATAACTAAACGACATAACATGGTGCCCTTATTAAGGCACGAAGATAGAAACACAAGGAGATTCAATGGAGGGTCGTCACTTGACAGTTATAGCACCGTGAACAGTGTTCCACTTAGTAACGGGGACAAACCGTTCCTAGGAAACCCCGTTTTATTTAGACAACAACTGAACAGAGTAATAATTTACTACACCGACATAGAAACACTACATTAAAATAAAAATTTACAAAATAGCCTGTTTCATCCATTAGAGCCACTGTATAATAAAATACATTTTAAATTATGGATTTACTGATGTTACGTTATTTAACAGTGTTGTTCTACCAGCAACAGATTTAGCGTCAAATTAAATATTTCAATGGAATTAAGTGACGGAAAAGGGCGATATTTGAAAAAGGAGATAGTAAGTTATATTCTAATTCGAATATAAATTTTATAAAAATGAGGAATAGTTAATTACAATGTGACGTTAATAATAATAAACTGAATATTTTAGTCAATAAAGTAAACCAGACTTGGGCAATAAAATATGACATGATGTAATGACCTAACACAGGACGAGATCAAAGAGTGCTAAGGTTTCTTCAACACACATTCTCTAGACTTACAGAGTCATTTAAATTCGTGATGATTACTATATAGCTTTAGACACTTATTGAATTATCGAATCGTTCCATAAACTCGTTCCAGATAACGTCACATGTACAAGTAATAATATTTTCTTATATACAACAGTTTATTTCTCATTACATATTATGTAAATATTACACACAGAAGCCTTAAGGTATATTTACAACAGAACTGCCAATTTAGACTCAAGCAATGCAGAAAATCTAGTTATTTCAAAATATTAATGACAGATACATTAACAGAAAATATCCTTTAAGAACTAAACTACAAATATAAGACACTTAAAATTACCATAACATCATAACCAAGATCCTTATAATTGTGTCAAATGTAATACTTACGAAACAGCTTATAGCCTATATGATAAAATGGTTTTTTGTTTGATAGATACGCAATTCTACATAAACTTGATGAGCTCTTTTCCACTTCATCAATGAGATGCGGCTTACACAAATTGAAGCAACACAAAGAGACTCCAAACTCAAAATATAAAACTATTAAATTAAATATAATGACTATATTTATGCTCTTTTCGATGTTAATATTAAACCTATTTGAACGAAATAAATCCTCTTAAAATTCATATTTATTTATAATTATGAAAATCATTAATTTTCGCTCTTTCACACTGGTATTAATTTATTTGTGTAATTTCATCATGTTGTGCGTTTGTTAATAGAAAAATCTTCTCTAATGTTATTACATTTATTAAATTGAATGTAGGCACGCGACAGAGTGCAGCATATTCACAACAATTGAGTTGCTTCGAATCAAAATATGAATTCCGAACGAAGTTATTCATACTTTTGTTTCATCACCGAGGTATAAGTAGTTGCAACGAGTGCTGCAGTTTTACTCCGGAACGTCAAGTGTTTTACACGGTACCAGAAACTTTACCCAAATCCATCTAATTTTTTATTCAAACCCCAACGAACATCCACATTTCCACGTTAGCTCTAATCAGATTAAAGGGGAAAATCGCTTTCAGCTACATCGTATAACCGTGACTGTGTATGAACGGATGGGTACACACAAGCATTATTGTAAAGTCAGTTGGCAAAATCCCCTAGCAATTCTGCAAAGAGATGTGACATGCTTAATTCCTCTCCCAAACCGCTGCATCTCTAAATCTATACTACAATGTCAGTACTCAGCAGCTGTTCCGTTAAACGTAACTCATGCTTTCCGGTCGGAAGTAAATAATCATACGTACTTGGGGCAGAGGCTCCCGTTCTTTGTCAAAATTCCACATCCAGAGGTCGAAGATGACCTCTTGAACAATTGAACACAAATAGGCACATGTGTTGGAAAGGCCGCGGTAGGTGTCTCAGCGCGGAGTACCAGGTTTGAACCCAGGTAAATCCATGTAGGATTTGTGGAGGGCAAAGTGTCTCTAGGACAGGTTATTCTCCGAGTCTTTACCCCGTCAACGCCATCCTGCCGCAGTACACGGCAAAGAGACTAAGAGTCGAGCAGCGTCGAAATATCACTAAGGGGAAAATGTCATGTTGTATGAAATTACGTTAATTGAAACCCATAGTAGGCTGTACGTACCTTAAGTAGTAAGAATTAATATAAGTCAGAAAGCATTTAAAATACGAGTGCTAATTAAAATAATAACCAAAGTAGATGATATACTGTTATAAAACAATATTTTACTGCCGAATAAAACAATTTCGAGGCATACATAAAAGACCGAAGCCTCTACTTCTTCTTATATGAAATAATTCCTTGTATCTCTTGCGACTCGAAATTAATTCCGCGATAACCAATCTTTCACAAGTGCAACAGGACTCTTTACGAGGGAAGTATGTAGGCCTTCATCATAAGGTTCTATGCTATCAAATCGTAACAAAGTATAACAACGAATGTCTAAGCGTTCTAGAAAATGGCTGATGCAATAAACTACATATATTTTATATTTGAGGGTTTAACGGCGACTGGATGCTATATAATCCTCTCGAACGAACAGCCACGTCAATGCTGAGTTAAAAACTAACAATTCGGAGACTGACTCTGTCTCCATCAGAGTCAATGTCGCAGGTCTCCGAAACAATGGCGTTTAGTTCAACATTGACATGGCTGGTCTCCCGACAGAATTTCACAGCATACGTTTGTTGGACACGGTACAATGTTAACGACATATTGGAATTCACGTCTTCCGGCCATTCGTTTTAGTTATACTGACATAACGCATTCTAACTGATTTCAATTTCTTGATGCGTGACAGCAATCGAGACCAAACCCAAAACCCTTTGGAAATGAAACTTATATAAAGCGACAACATCTGAATTATGGATGAATTAAGCGAAATTCGAACCAGAACACACAGCGGACATAAAAATAAAGTGAAACAACTTTACCGTATTATTTCTGTAAGAACTTTAACATTTCAGCCACTTTAAGATTCTGTAGTTTCTCTCGTTAAGGTTTCATATAATCTTCTTCCTCACTTGGAGGGTTGGCGGAATGAAATAAAGTTGTGTACAAAGAGCCGAGCGGAGAGTGGGACGAGAGATTCAAGTGTCGGTCAAGAGCGGATGATGAAGCAGGTTTGGTAAAGTTCTACTGAAGTCTGTACATGGCTTGGCTTTCACCAGCACTCCACCCGCCTGGTGTACATACTACTGTGTAGGTCTCTGGAGGACAACTCCATGGTATGATGAGGCTCTCTAGGGATAGGCCTACATACCTGCCCACCTGATGATGCAGTGTGCACAATCTCCCTTATCTCTGCTTTCCTATGCTCGCGATTACAAGGAATTTACAATCTTTAAGTTCTCACAGGGGCAAGTACGAAGAACGATATCTTCTGGGTTATTGCTTAGTGTAATGAGATAGAAGTTGACCGACGTTTCAGAGGTTCTTGCTGTCTCCATCGTCAGGACGACAACTAAAACGTCGGTAAACTTCAACCAGACCACACGGCGCTGCAACCCAGAGACGTATTCAGATATTTACATGTTATTACGGAAGAAATTTGCTTGTTGCGAAGAAAATTATTTCATCCAAAATTGTTAATACGAGTATATTTATAATCGTTCGCAGTCTAAAGGAACTACTTAATTCTACGATAAACGTCAACCTGTTTAATGCTAATTGCTAACATACCTTTCTATTATACATTAACCGGATGTGAGAAGTGTCTGCCATCTGCTGTAATTTTCATTATGGCCCATAGAACCAAGAAACAGGAACGCAACTGTGGAAGTTTGCTACCTACATTAACCTCAGCATATGATAGTCTATATACCGACTTCGAGGCAGACAAATCCGGTATGTGACCTCCCAGACTGTCGCCGTATTTTATTTTTCCTACGACCTGCCAGTCTCACTCACTTGTACGCAAAGGAGAAACTAATCCCCTCAGACGCGTCACAATTTATATATAATCTAACCTCTGCAGTTTCTTTGAGGTGCAGCTAAGAGACGAAGCCCGTGTTATAAAGCCACAGCAAAGGCTCCATAAATTATTTATTCGATTTATTCTTAAGTTGTATAATGACGTCGTTTCAATTACGGAGCATATTTAGCGTTTAATAAAAAGCTATTTTGACACACAATGTAGAGAATGGTAAGTTATTTGACGACGCTGCATCACCTGCGTAGGCTATTTAGCGTAGATTGGAAAGGAGGCGGCAGTGCCATATTTCAAACAACAATTTTGTCTTTCGCTTGAAATGACTGAGAAAATAACGAAGATTTTCAGTAAAATTAGTCGATATATTAACACGTAACACCCCGAAAACAAATTAAAAATTTTACACCTTGGCACAACGTGTTGGTAATTATTATCAGTAGTGATGAGTTAAGGATTTTGAAACGAGGTGATCGTGGACTATTTTAAGGAGCTTACTTACAGAATATTTTTAGTATAGCTAGTAATCAGGCCGGGAATCGAGTCCGATACCGCCTGAATATAAAACGAGACAGTTACCCTACAAAACTCTACTGGGTCAAAGTTTATAGAAGTCTAATAAATGATTACTGCGTTAATTTCATTGTAGTTATTTATTTTAACGTGCTAATTCAACAGCTACAGGAGCCAGCACGAGAAGATAAACTAAATACAAAGAACGAAACAATAAAAAGTAAAAACAAAATCAATCTGAACACTTTCTTGTATAGAGAAAAGTCTGACATTCGTTTTTGAAAAGCACGTCATAATCGGAAATTTCCACAAAATCTGAGTAAATTTCTTACTCCCACAATGTGGCTATATGTCAAACCAGTTTCCGAATCCTTGATTTAATAGTCATGATACCGTGGTGTGAAGGATACGTCTCATCAAACTCACCTGGGTGAATGGCTTTTTAATATAGACCCAATACAGTGAGTGAGAACAAAAGATGTGATCTTTACTCTTAAACCATCATACAGTCTAATAGATTCGTTTATTTAATGTTTGTTAACAGTGTATATAAACACGACCTTAAATAATAAAAATTCTTCCCAACTGTCATATTGCTGTTATTTATTGGAAAGTTTGTGTATCGTACCCTAGATATGTAAATGAACTGAATGCGGACTTCATGACTTTTTATGACCTTGTTTTTTACGAACTGTATCTGCAACTGATTTTTGCGTAAAGTTATATTTTATTTGTGAAATTTTGGTCATCAGAATGAGGAGCACTAAAGTACAGTCAGGATGTGGAAAGAAAGAAAATTATTTCCAGAGAAACACACAAAATGGCACCTGTAAAATATTTGGTACCTTAATTCAAGAACAGAATGTCTACAGAGCTCACGGTGGGTACCGGGTCTATATTCGAGAATACAATTTTGAACAAGAATGAAACCGGAATAATTCAGGGTATTGCATTTAAAAACAATCTGTTACGAAATGTGAGTGCTTCTTATTCACACACTTTAAACATGAGACCATCCTTATCAACTTCAATAGCAATTATTACGACATAAATTACCTCCTTTGATATCTTTGGTTCCACTTTCTCCTGTCAGGATGTTCAGTATTTAGGCTAATTTTGTTTCTTTGTAACACGTAGGCCTCCTGGTACTAACAGCAAAAGCGTTTACTATATGAAAATACTATGAAAGCATAAAGAGACAAAATACAAGGCCTCTTGAATGGGAGAATGTGTAAGCAGTATGAATGTATAGCAAAACAGCATAGAGCGACAGAAAAAGACATGGAAATGGTGCAATTGCAAACAAACATTAAAATGGAAAGAAAGCACTCCATCCTAAAAATGGAGAAATTGAGGGAAACTTTAAAGATATCAGTATCTGGAGGCAAAACAATTTTGTTTTTCTCTTGCGGAAACCAATAAAAAGTAAATCCCGTTCCCAAACAAGTTTATTTAAAAAATAAAAATAAAAATGAACTGATTTCGCGAGTTTTTCATACAGTTCCAATAAATCGTGGTTTTATGGCTACGAATAGGCCTTCTCCACTGTGGCACAATGAATTAAACTTTCTACATGCCGTTGAGTGCTCCAAAATGTCGTATGTCTTAATATTACCGCAGAAAAACCTAATTAAATGAAGCCTAAAAGTGAGTTAGACAATTTAGAGTATAGCCAACAAACTATGGTAATAAAGCGACCGGATTTAATACGAAGTATTCCTACTAGGAGTTTTAGTAAGGAAGGAAGAAAGTATTTCAAACAGGTTATACCTTCTACAAAATTCTTACTCCTTGCTGAAAATAAAGTACAACAGTTCCATAAGAAAAAACAATGTCTTTTCTGTAGTGATTAGGCTGATTTGCAGCACAGAAACTACCCTGATACCGACATAGTCCTTTACACTGACGGCCATGCAAGGGACAAAAAATTCCAGACTATAAAATGGTATTTAATTAATTTGACCAAACTGAGGAAGGCTTTGTATAGAAACATCTTTGTAATGACAGTCCTTTCAGATTAGAATGAAATCCTCATAATTTAAGATTAATGAATATTCTCATAAAAGTCAACTTTACATTTCAAGAAGGAAATGCGTGCAACTGTAAATATTGACTGAACAGTTTCTCTTTTAGACAGCAGTCGATTGTTCTGGCAAACAAAATGGACGGCCGTCTGAGGGCAAACTCCAACAGTGCTGTAGAAAAGAGAGAGCGCAGACTGCGGCGAAGTTATCTAAAACCCAGTAATAGTAAATTCGGCAGAATGCAGTTAGAAAGTGGGGAAATATGTATTAATACATAATGATTACCTGCTTTACACACATTTATTTATGCTGGAATCGCCTATTAACATCGCCCTGTCTATTAGTCCACTCCAGATGTCGTTCATCTGTAGTATATATATATATCAAGATTTCTGTCTTCTGGGTTGTTGCGCTGTCTATTCTGGTAGATGTTAACCAACGTATCTGAGGTCATACTGCCTCCGTCATATAAATTCAGCTGAAGTGGCTTTAGATATAATTTGGTGCACTTATATACTCGTATATACCGAATTTCGAGTTTAATTTTTACTAGAGTTCTATAGGATAAACATCAAGCCTCAGTTCTTGAAGGAATAACATTTTAAAACACAGTTTTTGATTATTGATAAACAAGAGTGTCGAAATATATATTTAAAACTTTAAGAACACTATCTTTAATCTTGTATGTTTCCGGCAGCAAACAGTTTTTCACGTAGCTGTACTAAATTCTGAGCTACATTTACAGGAACGTTTTTGATTACAATAATATAATATGATTGGAGTCCAAGCGTCCCGACCAAACAATTCCCTTGAACATATGAAAATAAATTATTTACAGAAACTCCAGAAATGTGTGCGTAATAACGGTGGCCATTTCTAGCAACCCCGTCTGATTGAAATAAGTTTTATTTGTAATGTGTCTGATCTAAAAAGTCAATGTTCTATAAGAAATTGGAAGGATCGGATACTTTTCACTTCACATCTCCAGAAACAAAGACGTTGATTCAGTATAATCTCAGTCTATGAGCGGTGCGAGAACGGCGTCGTAATCTAACCTTTAAGAGACTGTCTCCGCCTCCACCATCCGGGTTAACGTCAGACAATGTAAGTCTCTGAAACGTTGGATTACAACGTCATTCTGACACAGCTGATTGACTGAGAAGACTTCATTGTTTTTGATCACCGTGAAAGCTTTCAAAACTACACTGACGTGACTTAAAAGCAATGCGCAATAATTGATACAGACTGCAGACTCACCTCACAGATGTGCCAAACAAAATATTAATTTACTATTCTGACCAGGTGTTTAATTATTTTAACAACTATTTTCTGCAGATTTTGTAGGTAAAAGTCTTGGAAATAGCAATCATTTTTAAACCGTACTACAAGGTCACTTGCCTAAACTGGGGGAAGGGGCATTATAGGAGTGATAAAACGGTGATTAGATGATGAAAATGCAAACATGTATCAATTTATCAGACTATATAGCGTCGGATGAGAAGACGTGAATGTGGGAGGAAGCGGTTGTGGCCTAATTTAAGATACTCTCCCGGCATTTGATTGGAAACCCCCAGTCAGGATAGCCGGTCTCCGGGTCAAAATTTGAGCCGGGACCTGCAGAATACGAAATTCCTATTGTCACCAAAACTTATGGAGAACAAAGCATTAAATTTTACTTGACTAGATGATGTGCGAGTATTCTCACACCTGCATATGGCCAGATTCAGTTTCTATGAAAGAAATTTTCCTTCTCAACGAGTACAAAATTATACTAAAAGGAAAATAACAAATATTAAAGCTGACCATTTGTAGTAATATTTTAGTATGTGTGTCCATGATACAAAATTTCTGCTTGTTAAAGGTGTTTCACGTTGTATTTCACTTTGTATTATCGAGACCAAAAAAAATATCCAACGAAGGCATTTTTCCGTTTTAACCGGGTTCCGTTATAGGCAGTTTAACTGTACCATAAAAAGCGAAAGAAAGGCTAAAAACTGGACGCACTAATCTAAGTTTGCCTTTACACAGAGTAACAAAAAAGGAATTAAATTTAGAGCTCATAGAGCAAACTACTTCTCAGTCGGGATGCTGTGTAGCAGAAAGGAATAATCACGGACGGAGGATATTGTCTGCAGCCGGTAGGAAGAGGGGGCAGGGGGAAGAAGAGAACAGGACCTGCTTTTCATCAGCGCGGTTAATACACTAATGGAAAGTTGGTTTCGCTCTTAAAATGCGACATGCCTATATTGCTTCTCATTTTAGTGACATAATCAACCTGGAAGCAAAATGAACCTCACAGAGGTCAACGCTATAGCGAAGCGCCATGCAAAATACCAGCAAAATGTTCTGAGGAACAGGTAAAACCTCAGATATTTCTGAGAACGTATGCATCAAACATTTGATTAATTACATTACAAATACTTTTGAAGCAAACTGACAACCTGCCACTGCGACTGTTCATTCTTTCTCACTTTCAAAGGTTGCTTTCAACTCTGACAAACAAAAGAACCTACGCTCCGATAATTCTTAAGCAAAATCACTGACCTACATCCGAAGTTCGTTTACATACAGCTTCAAGAGTAATTATTATGCGGTGTTAACCGAAGCATTACGAGTAATGAAATATCCAGCTGAAGGGGTTCAGTTTACTAGACTCAATCTGTGCTCAATGAATCTGTCAAAAATTTATAGTCCCCGGTGACAAACACCTTTCCAAAGACTGATCCTCGCGTTATGCGGTAGGAAGAGAATATCTTAATTGTAAGGGAAAATGGCCGCCAAATAAAAGAAGCAGGCATAAGAATGACATATCTAGTGAAAGTAATTAATAGCACGCTGTTTATAATTTATTGTTATAACAATGAGTAAAATATATTAAAACAATGTTTGCGTGGTGGGAGATCAAAACTGAATTTACGAGGGAATTAATTTATTACCATGTAGTTCAAAATCTTTTTGTCTTCCTGCCTGCTGTAAATAAAATTAAATATCTGATAAAGAAAATTATAATGTTACCTGCCGCTCTGTATGGGTGAGAAACCTGGTTTTTCACGTGAAGTACAGAACACAGACGGAGGGGTTTGTAAATATAAATTAAGTATATCGCGGAGCCAGAAATCATAGATAACTTGTGTGCGTTGGTCTGATAAAACGTGTGACCATCATTCAGAAAACTGCCTTGGGCTGGATGGATTTATACTTATTCTTCAGCACTGTCTTCGACCCGTTTCTTTCAATGCTGTCGAAGAAGACCCAAAAATCAATGTCTGCGATTCCCAGAAGTGATATAAAGTAGTTTCTCTTGTTTCTATAAAACTTTTTTTACTCTTATTAGTGGAGAGATGTTACAAAATGCTTCTTCTTTTGTTGTACCAAATAAAAGAACATGGTTTGTGTATCGCTTAATTTTAGCTGCGTTACGACGCCCGCACTGCAGCTGTCATAGATTTCTTCTTCTACGATTTATACGTCGTTCTATATATTTTCAAAGGCTGCCATATCTTTTGTCAGCTACCAAATATGAAAGGAAACTCGTTCAATTGTTACTTCTGCCTACCCAGAAATGACCGGAGTAGTTATTTCTGAAATAAATTACTCAATGCTTTTAATCAAGTTTTAAATATATCGATGGAGACTAATGACGGAAACAAAGACCTTTTTCACAAATGACTCACAACCCCAGCGACGAAATTCTTGTTCTAACCTTAAAATAGTGGCCTAAAGATAGGAGTAATGGTACTTTACCATATTTAGACCATGGAGTCTTCGAGGGACAGCATATAAAGTGCACCTCACCTGGAAGAGAAGAAAACATGATTTTAGTGATCCATAATGCTATCAGTAGGATGCATGTATGTATATGTGTTGTGATATTTGCCCATAAACGTTAGTAAGTAGCCTACAAAACGGGCGTTGCTTAACAATGTGTAAATCCACCATAATATTTAAAAAGAATATTTAGATTTTTATAACACATTAAAATTTGTGCTCTTACAAATATACAGTTAATTTTGAGTATGGTGATAAATGTAAACACTACGCTGTACGAATAATTTGAGTGATTTATACATTGAAATTGTAAAACGAAATAAAAAGTAAGATAGTTTTCAAAAGCTTTAAATTTAATACAATTGTTCACAGTAGCCCACTCAAAGGCTTACACGTGTTTATGCATTACAAGTATCCAACACGTAATTTACTTAAGAAAGTTTGACTTACGTATCGTGTTGGAAAAATATTACTTCAGTTAAAATTTAAAATTTTGGGGTAACCAACTTATATTGTAAACGATCAAAGATGTTATAAGCAATTTATTCCAAACTTTTGTGGCCAAGATGTTCATTTTGCCTCGGATCATACTGACGAAACCTGACGTAAAAAAGCTGAATTTTAAAAATGACATAATACGGAATACGTTTTGGTGTGGAATACACAAAAGACAGCTAGGAAAATTAATAAGCAGCCTATCTGGGAATGTTAAAAGAAATTATTTATACTTTTCCTCTTGATAAGTTATTAAAATTCGAAGGAAAATCCCAGAGAAATAGATTTTTACTTCCATGACAAAATATAATACAATTTTTCGTAACACCGTTTTACAAAGACATACATTTCATAAACATATTATTATGGGCGTGAAAATAGGTCTCTCACGCCTAAGGAAAACACATACTAAAGGTGTCAAAAAGTGCTAGGGAGAAGACGTAGACGTAAGATGGAGGACTACAACGGGATAAAGTTAATTACGTACTAAACAGCTTCACAATTTGTAGTGTTCGCCACTGTATTGATTAACTCAAGAAAATTAAGATGGGTGGGTCATGTAGCACACATGACGGCGATAAGAAACAAATAAAAAACTTTAGTCAGGAAGAAACGACAAGAAACAAAACAGAAACAAATTTTCTAAATAAGTAAATATTTTCCAGAGTTTTGATCTTCTTGTGTTGTCTTCCTGGTCCCTAGAAACAAGCATGCCACGTTTGGCGCAAATCGGTGAACCCATTCTTGAGATGTAAGTGAAAAACACATACACCCACAATTTCAACTTTATATGCAAGGTTACTTCGACGATCTTCAGCATTCAAGGATAATAAATATTCGTGTAATTTATTACCAACAGAAAAGTCGTTCCATGATATTAGTAAAACAAACACATTTGCTGAAAATTAAGAAAACGTATACCTAAACCTCCGGTGGTTTAATCCTCCAGCCTATTGACGATTTTATTAAAAACAAAGGCAACATGAAAAATGCCACAGATGAAAATACTTCATTATAAAATATGCGACTTAAAACATATGAAGTGTGCTATGAAGAGAGAAGGTAATATTTCATCCCAACAGTTGGCTAATATACAGAGCTGATATAAGTATAAGACGAGACTACAGAGGCGGGACTTGTCAGGAAGAAGTTAATCCGATTCCGTATGAGTGATGCTCAGGATACGAACGACGCAGGATTTTACTTCTCCGCTCGAAACTGTTACGTATAGCTACGTCGGGGAAGAAAGGTTTGGGTGGGAACGAGTGGGTGATGGGGCCTCCTAGAAGATTAAAGAAGGAACGAGATGTTTAGGTCATTAAGTTTGCGCATGCAGAACTTCGTCTGCAGTGAGAATCTACTGTGATTAAGTTTGCAACACTCTTAAAACGTACGCGAATTCCAAGAATCTTGTAGCACAACTTCCAACACTTAGATATAGCTATACGACCCATGGAGGAAGTTCTCAGGTATACATACTTGTATAATACTTACGTACATCGTAGAATGACATGGGAGGATGATAGTATCTGGCGAAGGCAGGATATGGATGAAAAAACTGTCTCAACATTCTTATGGACTGATGATGTAGGCACAAACCTATAAAATACCTCTGTCAAAATTGCCGAATTGTAACAATCAAAACTGAGGTTTTATATAGGTCTTGAGACTTTCGCGGCGAGTACAATCAATAAAATCTTCTCGGGCAATCAGCCGCGTTAACTGATTACCGTAGTAAACCGACGTTTCGAGAATCAACTCTGTCCCCATCGTCAGGGTTCTGATGTGACTGGATACCTCGGAAGTCGTCTGTAACACAGTTGTTACAGGTGTTACATTCGAGGTATCCAGTCACATCAGAACCCTGGTGACGGGGACAGAGTTAGTTCCCGAAACGTCGGTACGGTAAGCAGTTAACGCGGCTGATTGCCCTAGAAGATTTTATTGAGGCTTTATAGCCTACGCTTATAATTTGTTTCGAATGCAAAAGCTACAGGAGTATCTCAACATAATTATTATCACCTCCCATTTTCAGATGCATAGAGTACAATGGTGAACACTGCAATGAACATTTGGGTTCCATAAATAGCGTTCGAAATGTCTTGACCAGCTGAGCGACTATAAACGTTCAGAGAACAACTCGGCGTCGTGGAACTAGTTAGTGGTGTTGGGTCGTGTGTAATAAAATAGTAAATTTAGGATCAAAATCTGATGACACAAAAAGTCTTAGGAACATCTACGGATGTGACATTACTACTAAAAAATGTTCAACTTAAATGCAGAAATTCGGAATTAAGCTCGATTGTAAATTGTATTTCTTGAAATATTATTTATATTTCTTCCAGATATCATCCGTCTGCGAGATAATAATGTATATTTGAGTACAAGGTAGGCCCATGATGATTCACGACACACATCATAAACTGGTTATTTCCCTCACTAACACACTCAGCCACCTAAACAAAGACAGCAATGTGGTACGAAAGAAATTTCCACCCTTGACACGAGCAATCTCGGCTCGATTTCTGTCCGACAGCGCGTACGCTGGATCTCCTCGTCCATCAGATCACAAGATGATGAACAGGAGAAACATCGACATACCAAAAGAGACATGACTGTCTTTTATTCTCACAATGAACCATAACAAATTGAAATTGACAATTTAAAAAAAAAACTTCCGAAGCTAATGAAAGGGCAGCTCTTTGGAATGTTTCATTTTCACAACTATCGCAGGGGTTTCAATTAAATCTTCTGGGGTTCCTAAAGTTTGTTTGGAAACTAATCTTCTCCTGCTTAAGTCTCCAGTATAAATTTATCGAAAACAATTTATCGTGAAAAATGTACCACGGATATAAGACAATGATACATTTAACGCCTAATAATATTTAAATGAAATATTCTCGAGTCTGTATCTACGTACTCGTAGAGTCAAAAGACCTTTCACAGCAACGTCCTGTTGCCGAACCCGGCAATTTAATGGCCAAGTCGCCGAACAATTATGATCAACTTACACACGTTTTAAATAATTTTTGGAAACATGATTATCATGAGTCACAAAATAAACTTGTATTGAAAAGGCAAATTTCTATAGATGACTCTGCGTACGCAGTACATTGTAACATATGTTAAGACGATTGGGTTCCACGATACTCAACTGCAAATCTTTACAACAGTCGCACTGGCAGACAAGCGTCTGTGGAAGATACTCGGTAACAAGGAGTTCTGCCTTGTATTTCGTTTTTCATTCATTCCATCTGCGTAAGATATATAATGGAAATCTATTGAGTTCCTGGTTTCGAACGATAACATGTAAAATTCTCCCTAAGGATACAATCCGTGTGTCACATTCAATATCTGTGCTTTCAGTAGCAGTTAAAGTACGCATAAATATACAGTAAAGTGATTCTCTTACCCTTCTTATACACATATTCTTCTTTTCCTGGTTAAAGTAATTTTCCCCTTATATATAGCCTACTGGGAGCTAACTGAAGGTAAGTTTTTATACCCTGATATATTTTAGCATTCCTGAAATAGAGGCAAAGAAAAAGTTTCGAAATTACTTCTTTTTTATTCATCCAGATTTCGACAGCTGCTCATGTCTTCAATAAAGAGCTGGGTTGTAAAAGTGTGATAGGAAGTGTTGGAATTCTAATACGAACGAGTTTTGGCTCTACGAGTTCGTATTCTTCATAAGTCACCAAATTTCGTTGGTTTAAAAAAATAGAAATGTAGGTTTATAGCACTGTAGTATTTCTTTCCATGCATTCATCTTGATATGATGGCGAACTTTAGGAACCTTAAGCGACACAAATCAGCAGCGAGCCGTACAAAGATTACAACTATCACGCCTACAAAAAAACAACAACAAAGACTGAAGAAAACATAGTAAAGTCAAAGATATCGCTAGTATTTAACTAAGCACCACGCCATGGAGACGTACGAGGAAGTAAAGGAATAAACCCATGTAATCATAACCTTGGTATTAGATGGCCACTTTAACTCAGAGAAAATAACCTAGAGATCCATTGGATAGAAGGCTAGGTACGTGGGCCCTAGAACCGGTATGGACGTTGATACAAAGAAAAAGGAACTGCCTGTAATCGAACTGCAGTTTAAACTCTACTCTATCTTCTACACGAATGTAACTCATACGCATTGTGCCTCATGAGTCCGTGAGATGAATAACGTTTATGCACTTGCTACATGCTCATTTATTTTCTGAACTCCTGTTACCTTTACGAAGTTGATGACTTACTTATGTAGTCACCAGCTGAGTTACGCGAGATGCCAACGGTTTCTCTGGAGTTTCTTGACAAATCTTTGAAACTAAGAACCTAATATACAATGTCAAGTAGGCTAAGAGTAGATCTTAATATCAAACAAGAACATGCTTGAAACAACGTTAAATGCAATAATAAAATATATTATTTATTCTGTTGCTTTCATAAAAATTGTCTTTTATTGCAAGCCAACTAATAGGAACAGAAAAAGTGCTTGCTGAAACTCTTGCTTGTAAGCTGACATTCTCTTTTTTCTCCCTTTTTATATATACGAATTTCTAAATCCTACAAAATTGGAAAAGTTCAGAGTAACAGCATAGCGCATGCGTAGTGTTGTGGTCTTTGCGTGATTTGTAGCGGCGATCTCGAGTCCTTCCTCCGCAGCGAACGTCGTCCATTTGTCTTGCTCCACTTTTAGCTATAACGCGATGCGACAAGGCGCAATGCCCACCCTCCACTCAAGACCTCACACGGATAGCTTTTATAAGCACAAACATCCCCGAGACAAAAAGAGAATATTCACACCCCAGTCTATCCAACCGCAGAGAGGGCTTCCCAAAAAAGAAATAATAATCTTGGGGTTGCTATAAGGAAAGTGTTTATTTCAACGACCGGAGTATATCGTGGAACACTTCAGAAATATACTAGATAATTCAACAATATATGCGTCGATGAGCTTCATAATTTGCATATTTAACATCATATTATTAAGGTCATTAAAACTGGAGGCTAAAATGGGGCAGAATATGAATTGAAGAAGTAGAATTAAAATGTGTTCTGCCCTAATTAAACTGCAAAAATAACATCTGTACGGTACCTGAAAAAAACACAAATGCCTTTAAATAATAATTTTTATATTCATATGTAAGACGGACACAAAATGTCCAGCATTTAATATTAAGATACAATCCACGACACAGAATCAATCAGAAGACAAAATAACAATCTAAATTCGTATGTAACAGAGAAAAAAATACGAATCTTATTTATATATCTGTGAACGTACTTACTGCGAGTACGCCACTGATCAGACTATCACAAGCGCCGTGTTCACTGGAATATTTTCCACCCCCGACTACGTGTGTTATATTAATTTTAATATTAAGGAAGAAATCATACATTTGGTCGATATCGCTAAATTTCCATCTCTAATATACTTAAATATAATTTTAATAGCTAATAAAACGTGAAATGAGAAGCAAAGACTGTTAGCACATTTGTTACCACTGGCATATAAAGAAGGTGCTCTAACAAGCTTCCATTTTTAATTTAAGGTAAAGTAAAAATCTGGACTGATCAATAGGACGTAAAACTGTTTAACATTTTCATATCTCTGGTATGTCTAACCATGCTCAAATGTTGAGTCTATGTAGCATAAAGAAGCGTTTTACACAAATACTCAGCAAGAAAGAAACACACCGAATATTACCGTGTGGACAAAAAATTATATTATGTATTATATATAACCACAGTATGTTTCAGCCCCCCTCTCTCTCTCTACGACCATCATCAGTTGAAATAAAATCATGAAAAGATTAAAATAAATCAAACAGCGTGAAATTATTTCAATTTCATTCCTGTTAAATTTTAAAATATTAAAGATTAAAATGTTACAATGATTTAATCATACCTTGAATTATCCGAGTACTGCACATGAAGGATTCTGTTAAGTCAGACATGTCTACAAATATGACAACTAGATCTGGCAAAATTCCTCGCTGAAAAATTGTAAATTGTATGATCTAGAGCTTTCACACGACTAACTATAACAAATACGTTGTTACGTAGGCAGCCAAGTATTTATCATTGGTCCTCAGCTACGTGGATCACATACATCCTACTATTTTAATGCGAGTATCTTAAATGCACGTTAATTCCTATAACCCATTCGAGTATCCTCACTGAATAATACATGTGTGGACGATCGAAGTACAAAACACTTATACATTTTTAAAATAGTGTATAAGCCTCATATCCACCCTATCCATCCTATTCATCCAGCCATCCATATTTCATACTCATTTTGAGATACCGAACTGAGCAATATTCACTTCTTCTATTCCGTCTAGTGAGATCCATCAATCAACGTAGGTCTGTGCAGTAGGCACCAGTCAGAAAGAACTCGTTAACTTTCAGATCCGTAGGAATGGGACTGCTTGGGGCATTAATAACTAGTCTCTTGAGACATACCGGTCTCCTTTAGTTTCTAAGTCTCTAAAACCTTTGGTTAATTTTTTTCTCTTTAATAAATTATGGATCACGATCCAGAGTCCAGTGCGTTGAAACTTCAACCCAGCCGTTATAACCGATCAAACTGGAACAGAAAAACATTGCATTCGGGGTGAACGAGGACGAGGCAGAATTTCTTCTTTACTTTTCCAACAAAAACTTGATGATTAACGTCTTTTACGTTTATAGCCGCTTACTCCTTTGAGAATTCCACCCAGCGAAAACGCTGTTTACTTCAAATGTACGTTTTTAAAGTACAGTTTTCAGACACATTCATATAAATTTAGTTCTGCATTGTGAAAGGAACAGATCATCCGCTACAGCAGTGCCTGTAGTAACTTTCGAGCCATTTAGCTTATTTCAACACATTTAGTACACCTGTAGTGTGATACGAAGTAAGTACAATATCACAAATACCAACTTCTCTAGAGTTATTTATGTTTATCGTGGCTTTTTACGTGAAGAAAATTGACTTACTTTCAAGCGGTATGTATTTATGACCAACTACCTTCGGTTCTACACTAACCTGACGATTTTAAATAAATAGTTTATAGCTCAAAGCTTTATTAAGCAAGTTTAAAATCATTTTTGCGACCCCAGAGCCATACTGCCCCTAGAAATCAAATACTGAAAATAAATCCATTTATATTTTTAGGCCAATATAACTGTATGGGTGTACCAGTTCACACACTGTGTGGACTAAAAGAAAATTAAATAGAACTATGTCAGAAATGATATGTTTATTTCTTCATTTCGCCTGCTTTAATTACTCCTGAGTAACTACCTTAACGAAAAATAAATGACCTCCGTTGTTACGCTATAATAAGTAACAAACGTATTACAGACAATTTGCAGTTTTTTCTTAGTAAGAATTGAGAAACTGGACTGTAGTAAGTTTGAGCTACGTGAGCTGAAAGAAAGATATGTATGAAACATCATTACTCTCATTGTGCACTAACATTACTACGTTCGAAATATACATTTTATTTACACAGGATCTATACGACAAATCTCGTGGTCGTGGTCTTTGAAATTAAAATTCAATTATACCCGACGAATTGTAAATCTTGGATTATGAATGTAACATTGAAAGTGACAAGAATCTTTAAGTCGGTCGTTGGGGGGTGGGGGGGGTGGGGGGGGGGGGTGAAACTTATATTTTCAAAGGCGTTAATAAGTTCTTAAATGCTGTAAAGAATGTTAAGAGCGAGAAGGATTGTATGGGTTGAGGAGTGTAGGCTAAGCCATTGGCAAAAGTAAGTTTCTCGTTCCTTTCGGGAAATATGCAAATTTCTTTTTAGACAGGATGAAATGCAGCACTGGTGATAATTTAGACACATGAAAATAGCATGGCTGAATAAAACAGATGCCGTTGGACTGCGACTGAAAATTTTGGTTTTCCTGGCTAGAAAACAGAACACGTATAGCCAAACCAAAAAACGGATAGTTCTGTAAAAGGTGCGCTTAGTACACTCACAGTTCTTACACATTTAATTTTAAACATAACAAATAAGATCATTATCTTCCTTGTAAAGAAGAATTTTGCCTGGCTTTCCTTCAGCATAATAGTCAAACAATTTAAGACGGTTTATAAAACAGGAACACATAGTTACTTATTACTCTCTTAATATAGTATGGACCTTTAATTATGATAAACTGTACCCCAATTGTTCTTTCACGAAACCAATATTTTATTGGACTGTCCTATGCCTGCGGTATATTTTAAAAACACGAATTTTCGAAAATTGGCTCTACTATCGTGTAAGTGTGTTTGTAATTATAGGCCAACTAAATGTTTCTTTAAGGCCGGGAAGGAAATTGGGATCTTTTAAAACTGTTGGCTAAACTGTTACTAAAAGATTTGTTTACACATTGTTTACCGTGAAATAAACAAACGAAATGAACTTTACAATGAAACAGACTCAACAGAGTTGAGCCCATCCTGTAAAGATGAGAGAAAAAAGGCCACGAAAGGCCTCCTTTTTATGGAATCCGAAAGTTCATTTCTGCCTTCACAAGGGCCTAGTCTATAATGAAAAGTTCCAGCAATTGAGAATGACGTATGATGAATGGATGGCTGTTGAGAACATTCCGTATTTTTAAAACACACCTTTGCAGACTTGGAACACTCGTCATATTTTAATGCAAAGTGGTCGTACTTTGCGCGGGAATGATGGATAGTACTACACAGATATTGGAGTGAGTCTTATAGAGACAGAAGAAAGAGAAGAATTTTGGTGCAGTCGGGAAAAGTGGGATAAACAGCATTTTGATCTAAATTCATCTTAATTCCATCTTCAGTTCCGCCCATTCTCCCACAAACGTTCACTCACTCACACACACACACCTTTTCTAAAGCAAGGAAAGGAGAAAATTGTTGGGAAGTTCTGGTTTGCAGTATCAGCAACGTGAACTTGGAACAGACAATGAAATGTACTTCGCTGACATCTTACTACACAAACGTTTTAGAACTGACGTAAGTTGTAGTTCTGACGTTCCGCAGTGCACGCTGTTCACAATTACCGACGGAGCCCTGCCTTATCAAATACAATTTTATTCCGGGCCCTACGTGCTTAAAATCTGAGCACATTCGCCTGTATACGATTTTTACGATGTGGTATGGCTGTTGACACGTGCGTCTTTCTGCCAAATCCCCAGTTTCTGCGACTTTTAAGTCTTTGGAAATATGAACATTCCTTCCGTTTGTCCAGCAACCTTTCACCCATATTTAAAATAACGAAAGTTTTGTAAAATATTTACAATATAGATGCTATATTATCGAGAACAATAAAAGGAAAGCATTAACATCGGAAGCTTCATGTATGCTTGTTCAACATCGTAACTCATTTGCTATTAAGGATTAATCTAAACAGCATTGTCTGCAGAGACATGATTATTTTTTCATTATTAATCTTCTCTATCGGTTTCGATTAAAGCAACAATATAATTTTGTAGAAATACTGATGATAAACTTGGAAAATATCTTCTGTTGACAGACACACACACACGCAAGTTTGTGTGCCTTTAACAAGTATTGCAAAATGTGGTGCAACTGTAATCACGAAAACTGAATTGATGTAGCAATATTTGATATTTAAATGACGCATTATGCGCAAAATCAATTATTAGAACTTTAGACTGAACCATAAAATGATGACCTTTGTTTTCTCTTTGTGGTACGAACATTGGAAAACAATACATTAATGTTCCTAGGATTGATGGTTTAGAGAATGTATGTGGAGGAAATATTTTGTTCCACATACATCCATAATTTCATCGTTTGTGTACAAAATTAAATTCTGAAACTGTAGAATAATTGTAATATTCAATCTGTTTCTCTCAGAGATGAAAAGAATTCAAACGTATTTCGAAATTATGTACAAGCTGCGATAATTTTCATTGCTTTGTTGTAATTGGTACTGAACAATAACAGTTTGGTTTATTCGAATTAATTTTAGAATTGCCAAGTTTATTTCACTTTCATACACAAGAAGTGTACTTGCTTTCAATCCGGAATTTCGGATGTGTGATACATGCTGATTCATTCTTTGACAAGGAAAGAATAAACAGATCTTTTACTACTTTGTGACGGCTTCAAGGAGTTTACCCTCCATTTCTTCAAATAATCAATTTGGAAAATATATTCACTTTTGTATGAACGTTTGTGTCTCAGAAAAATTCTACGATTGTGACGGTACGACGTGTAAGTGATACACGTTTAAAATACAGAGTGATTCAAAAGGTTCCAGGTGTGTTATGCCTATAACAGGATGATCGCACACAGCACAATATCCTAGAAGGCTGACACCTTCATAAACGTAACAGTCCATTTGACGTTTCTGTTGGATAAAGTGGCACTGGGACAAAAGCTTTTGTTTGCACGTGCCATTCGTCATATCAAAACAGACCGTCGCGTATGACACAGGCTATAGATCTTACTTGGCAGGGCACGTCGGAACCTCTGACTGCACCTAAGAGTCCGATCCCAATTCCCGAACTTTGCAGTTTCTAACCTACAACACGTGGAACGTAATTTAACCACACCATGTTTAACATTATCCCTCAAAGTACATACAACCACTGCAGAATATTGACCTCGAAGACAAGGCAAGGACCGCAGACTTAACTTGTTGTATTGTTAAGAGCTATCAATACTTCACGCCGATATCCATTATTTGTTTAATAATTTATCATAGAAACAAATACATCAAAAGATGTGGGACCTACTTAACATGCTATGACCTTCTCGATAATAACTTGAGCTCTCGTTTTTTATCAACTATACGGAGCATAATCATTCTTAAAACGGTAGTAGCTAATGAAGACAATTCATGACTTTTAATAAACCCGAAGATTCATTAACGTATTAAAAATAACCTGTCACTGGACCCTATCCTAAGTTAGACAATTCCACATCCTGTTTCATTAAAATCGACCCTTCCATCTGCGACATCTTTCCAAGTGATCTCATCTCAGGTTTTCGGACCAAATAATTTGTAAGTATTTCTCATCTCTACCATGTGTTGTATATGCCAGGTTAATAAAACTGTATCCTGCTTTTGCTACTCAACAGAACAAACACGCCTTTTCATTGTTACCCACTGATCAACAATGCTGACCTCTGCACCCCAAACCATTTCTGGACATAGACCTGTCTTCATTCAACATTACCGTACTTCGGAAACTAGATGTTGAGCGGTGGGGGGGAGTGACAAATATTTGGTTTTCAAATTTTCCAAAGGAATGAACAAACAAGCGAACAGAGATAGGGAAGAAGATAACGAAGGTAAACAAACTTCACAAGCAGAAAGGAAAAGGTGGGTTGCTCTGATTCTTCCCTTCAGCTACTCCTGATCATGGGACACGTTTCGAGTGACGACGATCTTAAGTTTGCGTCGTGTGTGGTAACGAGAAGTTTCCGAGTCAACAATCTGTCACTTACGTACGGATGGTTACTCTTTACCATATCTTGTACCAATCCTTTGTCATTTAAATTAAATCTGACGTGAAAAGTTAAACGTTCAAATACATGCAAACGAGACTGAGACGAGCATAAAAATGCCACGACAGGAATATTGAGATGGCACTGTCGATTGTTTTAAGAGTCACTTTTTCTTCTTTCATCGTAAGCTTCAACTTTATACTCCCTTAACTTCATAGAGTACGTGGGTTACGTACGACAGTGGAATAGACTTATATCTCTGGCATTATGCACTGTATATAAAATGCTGCTTTCAAGCTAATCTATAGCTTAGTGTCTAGGAAGTCTAGAAATTATATTACAGTGATGACGGTTGTAATAACAATAATATACATTGATCGACCAATTCCAAAACCTTGCAAAATTGCTTTACCTTACAATATCTTCCGGAATTAGTATCTTCAGTGGGTTTGTTGTGTTCAAACGTTGGATTCATTCACCCATTCATTGCCCTAATTTTGGTTGATTTCCAGATTTTTTAACATCGAAGTTCCAAATGAAGAAATTATAAAACAATAAATAAGACTAGAAGATGTATATAGATTGTGATTACGTGGTGTGTTGACATACAATATTAAGCAAAAACGAGAAATACTACAAGAAACCTCAACAAAGGACAGTCGACGATAGAATGCCTCATCCACAACAAAATTCACTGCATGTACGTGGATTACGGAGTAGATGCTTGATTTCCCTGTGACATTTATGTCATTATTAAATTACGTGAATTTTCAATCGAATTATTCGGAAGATGAAAGCAACAGGTTCTTGCGAAATGTTGGCGACTGCATACAAGTCCACATGGCATTACAACGCAGAAACTCAGATCTGACCAGAACTAAGAATTTAAAATTCATACTAAGCAGGAGATACTGGATCGATATGAACCAAAATCAAACAACGTTTATTAGGAAACCTCGATATTAAGTTTAATATAAACGTGTAGACATAATACATGGGCAGAATTACGAAGGCGGCGTCCTCTATATGCAATACTTTGTACACTGTGTGCATTATAATTGATGTATTATTTATATGCAGAGATAACTGTAAGTCGCAAACGTCTAGCTGTGTTTATTAGTGCATAGAGATGCGATTAGTAACGTCTATTACAAGCACACTGACACAGAACATGCATGCTAGAAATCCATTAACAGCGACGGAGTGGAACATGGCGGCATAGGAAAGAAAACATGATGAAAAGTGACTGACATGGCAGCACAAACTGATACGTAGGGCGTATGTAAATTTACGGTCCAAATAATTAAAAAAGAGAGATTAAATTTGATTAAGTTAAACACTATTATATGATTATAGCCTTCTAACGAAAAAGCTTAAAGCTGAAAATTCAAAAGGGTAACTCAATTTAGTCATTACAGAACTAAAATGAAACTTGCTCACAGGCACGTACTGTCATGTAATTAGAGGGTATATTCCGGATTTGTTGTTTTAAAGACCTGCCTCAGAGAGCGCTCCAGAACAGGTTTGCCAAGCTGCTGGAACGAAGATACGCGTTCTCTGTGAACCATTTGAACAGCGTTATAGAATAATTGCCATTCTTACACTTTTACCTGACATATTGCTTTAAATGTACGAAGGTTATGAGGACTGACACATGAGCTGTTAGACTGGAGATGGCACGAATACGGTAAACGTAAACAGCCTAGCCGTGGTGTGCATTCCCGTCCTTGCTAGAATCACCAAAGCCGTCAGGTAGAACTCGACGAAGGATTGGCGGGGAGGCAGAAACCCTTTGCCTTCATCAATATAAACAACGGGTTATAATAAACCCGTAAAGGAAAAAGAAAAAATAACTAAGTTGGTCACTCCAAAGGAACGGATACCGCAACTAACATGAGCACCTGAGTATATTTTATTTCAACTAAATAAACATATTTTCTGGTCGACTCTACGAATATCATCACCGAATAAAAACAAAAGATGTGTGTACTTTTACTGTTTGACGCTATTTTATGAGAAAATAAAAAATGGTATGCTACTTATCGAGAAGGATGTGAAATAGTGGGAATACCACACACAACAATACATAGTAACTTCAATGCAGAAAGCCTAGAGGTATGGAATAATAGCTGTAAAACGTCAGTAATTTTGTTTTTAAAGGTGTGACACTGAAGGGCAACCTTAATGTCCTTTGTATGATTCATTATTAGGAACGTACTCACACATACTCTATTCCATATTCTGCAGCTAACCTTAAGTGATTTTGAGCATCACCTGGATTACAGAAGTGAATCTTCGTCTATTATCTTTAGTTCTTCCCAGACCCTCCAGGCAAATTTCAGAATATTGTGCCAGAAATCGTGTCATAAACTGTATCATTTCCATTCGTTTTCCCAGCTTCCCCTTCCTTCCTCCTTTCGACCTGTCCACCGCATGATTCAAGCTTGCTGGCTTTGTTGACTTCTCTCTAGAAACATTTCTCTGCTTCCAAATTTACATACAAATCGAAGCTTGAACCATCATTACGAATGAAGCACTACGATGAAATTACTGCTGGGAGCCCACAAAAACTTCGGAAGGGACCATGCGGTTTTTGTGTACCAACAGGGCAGAGAAGCACAAAGTTTGAATATAACCGTATACGTCACTGATATTTTAAAATAAAGCGAAGTAATGAGCGTATATTCACATACATGCATATTTTTATGTTCTATATTTTCATAACACGTTCTATAAAGCGTGGACTTGGCCTAACATCAGGAGCTCCAGATTTCTCCAACATCTGTTTACAGAAAAGGTCATTATATAGAACCCACAACTTTTCATCTTCTTCCCTTCTCATAAGTACCTTCCCTACAAACACCACCGAACACAGCTGAGCCCCCTCCTCTTTTCTGTTTTTATTTCAATCGCATCGAGAGCTATCTACACAAGTAACTGTGCACTCAATGGACGATAGCGATCGATTGGACCTTTGGAGGAAAGACAAGAAAAAGTCAAAGAACAAAAATAAGACAGACGATTTCGAACTGGTGTATAGACAGAAAATCGCATCAACAAGTTGAAATGGCAGAATGTTCGGAAGAAACACAACGGCAAAGAAAGGATAAAGAGTTAGTGGCCGGTTTAAGTCTTTCGAATTTCCCGAAAGAAAAAGTTAAGAAAAACGTCTTTAGCGGCACGCTCTGCGATTATCTGTAGCTGTTCTTGATAGTCTCCTTCCCCCATTTTTTACTGCGATTTAAACAAAATATATCGCAATTGATATATATATGCTAATATGAACTAAAAATCAAAAATCAAATAATCTTAAAACTTTGAATACCGTGTAATGTATTAGAATATAAAACAATCAATCTAGTGTAGTGTTAGGTATTTTGGTTTTTGTAAAGAACTCAACTTCATGATTTATTTTAAAACCATTTTTGATTATATGAATTAATTACCCTTTTGCCACTGATGATGACCTCTTGAGGTCGAAACGCGTTTGGCACTAGTGTCATTTATAGTGTTAATAGTTTGTTTGTTTGCTTATTTTATATTCAAATCAAATTTTTTGAGTTCTATTACAGGAAATACCACGCCCGCCTAACAACGAGTTTCTTTGATCAATAACTGTAACGTAAATATCTGTAATAACTTTACCGTCTTATTAAACAACACCAATTATTACAACTAAATTTATACTCCCTTCCTCTCAAATTTCTTACATTATTAATTTCACTCACCCATTTACATCTAGTTTTATTCGTGTGCGTTCTTATATTTCTCAATTCTACAACACTAGTACAATTTATTAATGTTAAAAGCTACACTCACGTCGCTAATCCTGTCACGTCACCCATGCCTAATGGGTGGGCGTATTTCTGGTAAAGTCTTTTCCTTTTTTCTAAATAAGAGTCTATAAGCCAAACGCGTTAAGATAAGAATTACCATTCGCCAGAAGAATGTAGCTGGCCGGCTCATATTACCCCTGAAGTATGGCAAATTACTCCTCGTGGGATAATTAACAGATGCAGAATAAGGTAACCGAATTTTTATATACATTCATTTCTCTGAAAATATAATTCTCCGTAAGAACACGAAGAAGAAAAATTAATGTCACTGCAAAGAACAAAAGCGGGTAGACTGAAATATAACTGCAAGCCACGCAAAGAGAATTAACAAGAAGGAACAATGAGATGTGATAAAAGCAAGCGAATTGTAGACTATATGGAGAAGGAACGCCTCTAGAAATGGAAACTCATTGCGAATGCACATCTAAATAGCGACTACGGGCACCATCAACTTGAAAGTCAGTGGGCGTGGTGCGATTCCAGCCAGAGAGATTATGCCCTGGGGAGGAACAATCCGCTCCCTCATGGCAGCATCGAGTTCGTCCACGGCGAGCGGTACGCAAGCAGCTGATAGCTTCTAAATGTAACTGGCCCTTTGTAGCTACAAATTATGCTTGTCAAACATCAAATTTCGATTGTTGATGGAGGCAATCTATCGGAGTGACCGTTCCTCAAAGAGAATGCTATGTTTTCTATCTGGTACATGGGCACAAACAAGCACAAACATACGATCGAGCAATAACGTATTGTAAAGTTACTTTCAGTAACAGGATCAGACAGAGAGATAATATGTTGTACTCTTGAGAGAGTGCGCATTTAAACGTAATACACATGGTTCATGTTTCAGTTGCACATCACATTCAGATACACATTTATAGGCAATATTAAACGAAGGTCCATTTAAAAAGTGTAAGGATTACAAAAGTTTTCAAAAAATATCTGTATCAAAGTACAAGCGACTTTGTTCCTGTCGGCAAAACGCACACACACAGAGAAGCCTTTTATTTTTAAAAAATAAATTACTTGCAGGTTGAGGGCGAAGGCAATCTAACAAGCTTTATAAATATCCCGAGAAGTAGACAGCGATATAATAACGATGGCTGAGATGACGAACACCGAAACTCGAAGAGTTGGATTTCATTCGGCAGAAAAACCTACCGCTGTTTCCTGTTATGAAATTATGATTGCAATTAATAATATTAACTTACTACTGTGCTATGATAGCATTAAGTAATTTAGCCTCCCCCTCTCTGATATTAATGTATATCATAAAACAAATGGAAAGATTTTAATTCACATTTTAAGGAGTAAAAGTTTTGAAGGTATATGTTTAAGATCGACTTCGTGAAATTTGTTGTTTTAAATAAAACTAGACCATAAAGTCGATATTACCGGTCACCACATTTTTGTGACCAATTTTAAACATAACCAAATATGTAAATATCAAATATCTATCTCCTTGACATCTGTGCTTGCTACTTCCATCATACAAGCCCTAAATATTCACATACGACGAGCCTTCAGACATGTGATTATTACAGAAAGTGTGAGTTTAGATTGTACAAATAATAATATCGACCACAAGAAAATAAACACTACATAAGCTTACTATTTCATACCTGTACTACGCAAAGGCAAACATAACTCATGTGTGGGATATTATAGCGACAAAGCATATTTTAATATAATTAAAGTAAAAAAGGAAGCACAAGATAAAACCATTCGAATGTAGTACTGGCCTTTCTATTTCGTAGTTTAATCAGAATTACCAAATAAACATGCAGTTAAAAAGTTTTATTTTCAGATTTATCAATGATAAACGGTCACATGATCATATATATGATTATCACATTCAACTCTACAATTATAAAATTACATTAGTTTTGGCGTATACTGAGCGAGGCAGGATCAGAAAGGATACAGTTCACTCCACATACACAGTGAAAATGAAACTGATTATGAGTATCAATTCCAGCTTCTCTTTCAATAAAATTTCCAGATATTTCGTCTCGTAAATGTGGTCACCGAGAGTGCTTCTGGGCGGATACAAATGCCTCGTAGAAGGTTTCCAATTTTTCAATTAATTTCATTGATATTTCGTTTGGTTTGCGGTACGATTTCTCTAAAGTCATTTCGTCTGCAGCATTCCCATTTCATTACATGAATAACTTAGATCTGAAGAGCAGCTGTCAGTTTTAAACACGAAACTGGTTACCACTGACCAGTCTGAGAGTCATTAGACAAAACACAATTGTTAATGTAAATACAGTACTGGAAAGGTAATTCGAAAAAATTAATCCACTTATATTAAAGCATTACAAATTTAAACTTTCAGTGGGCTATTTGTATGAGATGTGTCGTCAGGTTTGGTAATGAGAAGTGACGTTACTTAACTACAGTCTCGTCAAGATGTCTGAACACATTTACATCTGTGTAAAAATTTCAGGAATCGTCACTGTTACGTGAAAACACGATACTCTACGTTCCTACTGAGAGTTTTATTATGCACGTTTCCTATAGAATTTTTTTTCAAATTCATGCATTACATAGCGTCGAATGGTATTAATACAACGTTACAAGATATTAAATAGAAACAGTTTATAATGTACCAGAATTAGTTGCTTGGTAAACCACAAGAAATTAGATTTCTGTCTTCTGGGTTGTTGCTCCGTGCAGTATGGTAGATGTTTACCAACGTTTCGGAGGTCATACTGCCTCCGTCATCAGGGCGATGAGTATGAAGATTTCTGTCTTCTGGGTTGTTGCGCTGTGTAGTCTGGTCGATGTTTACCAACGTTTCAGAGGTCATACTGCCTCTGAAACGTAGGTAAACATCTACCATACTACACGGCGCAACAACCCAGAAGACAGAAATCTTCATACTCACCGCTATGAAAACCTGAAATCTTACTCAAAAAATTGCGTTGCGGTCTTTAATTAGACGTCTGTACCTTCTTCAAATTCAATTACTCTAAGGTTCCTCTATCTAAGAAGCAATATATGTGAAACAGTATTTCAGCGATATTAGTAAGTAAGAGACACCAACACATGATATTTAGAGCAACCAGATTCCTTTCGTTACTCAGCGACGTGTCAAACAAAATCACTTCGCATGTGAATGACTCGTTAGCGAAGCTCAGTAGATCGATACGTGGATGCGATATATGCTGAAGTCTTAGCATGTAGGTTAACATCGTACTTCACTTAATACTGACCCGCTCTGGAAGATAAAGAACTGAGAAGCTTTCAGCTTTATTGAGACTGAGTGCAGAGATATTTTCGTACAGAATTCGTTTCATGCTTCGCTCGATCTATGTAATCATGTTGAAGGAAACGTCCACCTTCTCACATGTGTAGTCACAGCAAAAGGGAAATATAAAAAGTATGATATCTGACTTGTATGTTTTTTATTTTAGTCTGTATAAATTTTGGGGTTTGCGATTCTCTAAATATTTTCTTATTCTTACAACTTCATTTTACTTAGTTGCTTTGCGCAACAGAATTTAACTTCAAACTGCATAATTAAAGTTTCTTTACTAAAAATATTTAACTAGTACCTAACACAGTTGTCTGGAAAGTTTGAATAAACCCAACATTATAACATTTTAAAATAAAACCTGGTATACTTCAAGAGGTGTATGTCCTAAGTTAAAACTCCCTACTTGCCGGCATTAACATTATCGACAAAGAATTGTTCACAGGATCTCAATACATACTGAAGTGACCTGAACTGTAATGAACATGTTTGTTTTATAAAAAGAAATTTAAAAGACTGTAGTTCATGTGTAATTATTTACACTCAATAAAAGTAAAAGAGTATTGTAAAGATGTTACTAATATATAAACGATGAAAACTATGTATTTAAATCATATTTTTATTCACATGTGACTATCATCTTAAACGAATTTTAATCAACATCCACCGTACAAAAAGAGAATGGTCTCTTGATACAACCATCTACCCTTTCTGATATTTTACTTTTTCATGACAGTAATCCCATTTGAATTTAATGAGTTCTGTTCATAACAGCCTCATGCCTTTTGTAAAGAGTTGAGGGACCTGTAAGTCTGACGACGATTTCAAACATTAGCGAGCTATTTTTTATTCTTTTGCAAAGTAAACAAGCAGACTGCAGTCTGCAGTTACGCTATAATCTGATGAGAAGTAATCACATCCATCAAAACAGAATAAGTCTCGTCTCTCGTCTGCATTCGAAGACAACTAAAACTTCAACAAATGTTGTAAACATAACGCATTAAGAGAATACAATAAAAATATTCGAAATAATCACTAAAATAATATTTTCATGGGCAGTAGCATGAAATTCATCGTTTTAACATAAAACTATAATTTAATATGATCTATTATTCTCATCTATAATTCGTGAAAAAAATCGCGAATATTGTTAAACTCTAACACTTTCAAAATATAATGAAAGCGTTGGGAAATAAAAGACGACTGCATTATCAACTGTATTTGGAACAGAAAACAGTGAAGAATAATGAATTAAATAATTCAATTAAGGATAAAGATAAACTCACACACTCTTGGGCAATATTTATTAGCAAAAATATAAACAGAAACTTTACACGAAAAAATACGGAATCAAATCGAGGCTCAGAAATTCCAAATCCAAAAAATTAGAAACCACACGAGAACAGACAGAAGCAAATATGTTGCAGCTAATAAAATCAGACGTAAGAGTTCTTTTTTCCGTTTACTGGTTTCCTTTTGCCAAACGCAAACACATGAATGTATTAATGCTTATTTTACCGGCTAACGTAGATCGTTTAAGTTGAGACTCTTCTTGGATACCCCTGCACAGAACATGTTAAAAGAAATTTCGGTGAGAAACACAAAATGCATTTCTTCTTTAGTAATCGTTTAACTTCACTATTACTGCCCTTTTCGTTACAGATAGCCTACCTCACTAATCACTGAAAAGACTAGTCACAATAACATGTGTTCTAACTTTCTCCTCGTTTAAGACCAAACTGTCATTTAAAATTCTTTTCTGCAATTATAGGTTGCGACCATCACAGTGTGATATTTAAAGTTCAACACAACCAAGGCCATAAAGAATTTTCATCGTAATATTTCTTCCTCGGGACTTACGTATTAACACAGTGCTCTTGAAACACTGCTGAATTTTTAGGAACGCCTGTTCATTTATTTACTATCAAGTCTTATCGCGGCTTAATTAATAAAATTACTATGAGATTAGTAACCACAGTGCGCACAAATGTCCGTGTAATGAGCGGTCTTCCAAATACGAATACTATATCTTGCACTTAAAGCTCCGAAAATACTGTTTTAAAATTCATGTTGAGCTATGACCTCCTATATTCATTTAATGCATATCCCATTAATTTGCGCAAGAGTCAGTTTTCAGTTGTAAATGTATGTGCAACCTACTTTAACAGTCAATAAGTATTTTTTTTTATTTATGGGTTTCGTATGATTCTCGTAATAAACAGTGATTATTTGCTCGAACATCACTGTAAAGGAGAAGTGCTGTTTCCTTTGAGGTACGGACTAAATTCTTAAAACAATATTTAGACACGCTTCGGCTTTAAATAGTTAATGGATTAAGTAGAAAAAGCTGCTCTGGAGGTACCAAAATCACTAGCTGAATATAACGACAAATTACAAAAAATCAATATGAATTAGGTCTATAATCTCAACTTAAAATAACAATCGGAAACAGTTGCATGAACCTCTAATTTCTTGTCACGTATGTATAACCACTCAATCCACACTAACTGTAACCACAATGATACGTTCATTTTGCCTTTCCTCCGATACCAAACGGTGTACAAGATCAAGACTGAGGGCGACTCTTCTAACTTGTGTGAATGATTGCCCACATCCATTTCGAATTGCTGTAAATGCCTGCAGGAGGAGACATGTGGCTGTGACGTGACAAAGTACCGACAATAAACATTGGCTAACAAAAATGTTGACTCGTTATAGAGAAGGGGAATTTCTACCCCCCCCCCCCCCCAACCGTACTAAAGTTACCGACTATGTAAGTGATTCTTCTTTATCGGCCTATAGAGACTTATACTGCCATATGTATTTGAAACCTTCAATGCAGCTCTGGGTATTTATTTATATCAGTTTAAAAACAGGAGATTCTTTTAAAGGTGTTAATACAACAGTTAAGTTACTAAGCACGTAAAGCCGATGCTGTACGGACTACAATTGCTTTGAATTATCATACGTATCGAGCACATCTCGTTCTCGCGTTTGAAGCCGTTCAGTAACTAACATGAGTAGAGTTCTCGTCCAAATTCCGTAATGAAATAGTAACTTCCGCCACTACGGTTTTCTCTTCACTGCAAGTGGTAGCCGTCGCACATGTTCGCTTTACATTCAGATGTTCCGAAGTTCGATTTCCCCAGAGAACCACTACAGGCACGTGATATTTTTTGCGGTCCTCGATTGTTCCAGCTGTATGGCTGGGCAGATAGCATTTCACTTTCCTTTTACGCACACCATTTTATATTTAAACATTACCCAAGCGTCAAAAACAACATTGCGGTTCATTTTTAAATAACTCTGACAAAACCGGAAAGAGGAATACGTGGTAGTGAAACAGATAAAAATGACCTCAGCTTCAGAGCCCAGTGTACCAAAACAAATGTCAGATTTCTTATTCTTACGGCGGTGAATATGGAAAATGATTTCTTTCGAAATGTTGCCCCGTGTAGATTTCTATACCCTATCCTGTCCTATATTCCTATGTAATAGTAACAGTGTAATCTATAGTCCTACCCGGATAATATCCTAAAGTAGGTCACCCACTTCTCATTTAAATCAACGTAACGCTAGACGTTATAGGCCTATAACATAAGCAGCTGAAAAAGTATTATTAAATGCCCAAAAAACCATAATCAATATATAAATATAAGCAAAAGATCTATATTTAAAACAGTCTTAATTCATGAACAATTATTCATCATCTACTCCTAGTAATAATTACAAATCCTACTTCGTATTCAGATATCCGGATATTAAATTTTAAATTTTCTTTCCCCCCCAGGAGTCCGTTATATGCGCGGTATCTACAAGTAGATTACAATAACAGACTTTCTTAATCATCCACACAACTACAGTATGAATATTTTTAACCTCAAAAGACATCGCTTGCTAATATAATAGACAGCAGCGTACTTGGTATTGTGTAATACAAAGTTAAGTAGACTGCACCTTTTCGCTAGTCCTGTAGGATGACAATAGCTGAGTGAGGAGTGATTTGTAACTGTAAGAACTTCACAATTAAGTTATTTTAAAGTAACTTATAGTTTTCATGTTTATTCAGAAGTGAGCAAATTGTGGTGCATGAAGAGAGGAGATTGCAACACGAATTCCGAAACGAGAGGAGCAGAATTTATGAAAATTAAATTTCTAGAATAATCAGCAAGCAACCTCGCTTCAAATTGCACTAATTTTTGGGTACAGACAGAGTCATACATCATTGTTATATTGTCTCTAAGCCACACCGACCTCAAAATTACATTCAGCCGAGAGACGGACAAACACTGCGAGACAGAGATGATGGACACAGAGACAAAGGTTGTTAAAGGACCATGCTCAATTGAACTCATTTCAGTATCAATAAACGTAAAACGTAGCTTGCTAGAATTAAATTTGGTAGCTCCAAGGTATATTTTTGGCATTGCGGTGGATTATATTATTCGGGAGGACCTGTTTCGGATTTTCAAAAGGAGAACCCGATGTCGCAAACAAAGAATTTATGACTTTCCTCCGTCTCCTAGTAAAGTAAAGTAAAGTTTGTCCCACTATACGCCATGTAGGCTTTTTGGGGTGAGTGGAGGTATAGCTCCTCTCTTCCTTGACCTCGGCACTAGATGGGGGTGAGTGGTCAGCATCACGCCCCGGCCGGCTTTACCCCCGGGAAAGGACCCCGGTACCCATTGTAGAGGAGGCTGGGTCGGCCCCAGAGCCGGTCTGGACGCAGAGGCTAGAGGAAAAATTCTCTGCCCCCGTCGGGGATCGAACCCCGGTCGTCCAGCCCGTAGCTAGTCACTATACTGACTGAGCTATCCCGGCTCATTCCGTCTCCTAGTACAGATCCTTAAATAAGTCACCCAGTCTTCTCTGGTTCACAGCAAACATATTTCTTCTCGGCATTAAACAACACGATCATAAATCACTTGGAATTTAGCAGTTAGTTTGTCTACTGTTAATACAATGACACCTAATGTTTAAATTCAACCAAAATATGCAAAGTTAAAATATTTGGGAGTGCTGGCATAAAATTAAAATTTCATTCTCTGATAAATTGAGAAAAATTCAGCTTTCAGAATGATTCAGTTCAGAACCTTTTGCCTTCCCGCCTCCTGTCTAAATTCAAGATCAAGATTCATAGTGTGAACTTTATCAGATTTTATGTTTTACTAATTCCTGAGAAATTAGTCCACTAATATTTGTCGCCGACTGTATGCAGTCTTATTGTAGGCTACCTTGCGGTAAGGTCCCGGAAACCAAGGGCGCACACAGAACATTGGGCTGAAACCAGCTAACTTGTTTGTTCAGCCCACGAACAAGAGAGACTGCATGTGTCATAGGGTAGCAGTGAGGTCCTGGGGGAACGACGATGTGGCATTTCCAGACTACTACAGCTTCGTCGTGTCCCCTGGAAGAACTCTCAAGCGTCACTCAGTTTCAAGCAGACGGAAGGAAAATATATACAGCTTGTGGACCTCACCCGGACAAGCTCCGTTTAATTCTCCCGCCACCCTGAACTGATGCACAAAGACGCGTTTGACTCCTTTGAGGGTAAAAAGAACCCTCAAAGACACTGCAGTTATGACTGTTCTTATCTCGGCTTCATATTCACATAAAACACGCTAAGTATTGAAATAGGAAAAGCTTGGTATTTATTTATATTAATATACGGATGTAAGGACGAGACACAGAGAGTCGACAAAGGCTTACTCGACGGAATATTACAGGACAAAATCAGTAAGGACGAATAGATCATTGGTGGGAGGGGGTGGGAGAGAGAGAGATTCGGAATTAACTTCCACGTGGGCCGAAAAAACAGAAATTTCTCGATTCCATGAAAGTAGAAATGTATGAAATCGCACACATAAGCAGACACACAAAACGGTTTGTTATATATTGGCGAATTCAAAGTGTTGTTTCATTTGTTAGTTATGATGTAACAAAGTGTATGCAATGGAGCGCAGATCCCGTCAATTGCAAATGACGGACCAATTCCTTCCTGATCAGAGACAGCGTTTGATCTGCTGCGATGCAGTAGGTGTGTCAAAGGAATTTGTATAATTCTATCCTGAAATCAATACTGACAGGTCACGTATGCAGTATGCAGCACCTCCTGTGCGGTCCATTACTGAATTTTTATAAAGTGAAAAATATGGAATTTAATTTGTTACATATTTTATTCACTAATTCTTCTGACTGGCAGCTATAAAATTGAATTAACCGGCGTACATAATAGAAAAATTCAACCAGTAAAAATATCGACCATCTTGATATTGGTACCCATGTGCCATGTGGTAAATTCCTACACGTTTAAAGGCTTCTGAAATAATCAATCAACATAACCATTATTCTTTTGTAAACATTATGATTCAAAAGTGAAATTTCAAAAAAGGGCGCATGGCCTTGGTTACAGATAGCCTGTACAGTCAAAATCTTTAACGAAAGACACGCCCTCTGAAGTCGTAGATTTCAGAGAAACATATTTGTTATATGCACTTCGGGGCTTATTCTGAAGAACTTGGAGATAGCATATATCTCCAAAATTTGACCAAAAAAGTAGGAGACCACGGGGCGTCAAAACCCAAAAGAAATATTATCATCCTCTTCAACGCCATGAAAACTTCAAATCACTAGAAAATTTACCAGAATTCATAATTTTGTCTAATGTGGTCTATAATCGAGGAGAGTGTTCAAATTTTAATATTATTTTCCTTTTAACATTCTAAAAACAGTAATTTCAATACGAATCGTATTTTTATACAGCCACTTTCTTCAGCTTCGTAGCTTAATTATGACTTTGAAAGCATTTCTGTTTGCTTCTGATACCATATAAAGAGTTCATAATAACACAGTAAATGTTAATTAGGTAAAGTCTCAGTCAATACAGAGAAAAAATTTAAAGCAAAACACATTTAAAGCGTCCTTACAAATAACTTTTCCTTCACTACAGTTAATTTTACCGAAATACAGTTATGAAGCAAAATGGCAGAAAGCAGGTGGCAGCATGAGACTGCTTGTATCTTTCCTGTCCACTCTGAGCGCACGGCCACTCGGGGTTTAGACCCCAGCAAAACTTCTCGGAACGGGCCATCGATCCAGCCATCAGTCCTTGCTGTTGCCAATCCTAAACTTGGAGGCACCGGGCCACCAAATTAGATTTCCCCAGGCCAACACTTCCACTAGTTCCCATGCCATTTGCATCCCGAAACTGATGTTGCTAAAGGGGAAGCTCACATGTGAGAATGCGATGTCATTCAACCAGCTCACATTGGGAAAGACCGTCATCAAGGAGACGCGAGTGCACAAGTAGACATATTTAAGTAATAATTATCTAATTATTCGTGTTTTTTCCCGTCTAATCACAATTGTGTATAAATAAAATTATACATAAGATATTAAAATATCATTTACATATTTGGTACAACTCTTTACTACATGTTTCGGTTACATTGAACCATCTTCAGGTGTAAAGTTAAAAGTTAAAATTATAATCTTATAAACTAAAACTTAATTACTGTTGTTGTGTAACTTCTGATGATGTTTACTTCCAAATTCATTGGAGTGAGAGTATATTTTGAAGTGATAGTGGTTTAACATTGGCCTGTAACGTAAATAATTTAAATATTTTTAATTATTACTGAACTTGAAAGAAGGAGTATAGAAGACAAAATGTAATAAGGTAAAAATAAATAAATAAAAAAATAAAAATGGAATGTAAAATGTAAAAATGAACATACCTAGGAAGAGCGTAGATATGTCTTGAAGGTATTCAGAAGTACTAACGTATCCGAGGAGAACTGGATCAATACTGATCACTTATAGAGAGATAATTATCATTATTCCACCACATACTCTGAGTTAATGAATGTTTTCCTGAAAGCTTTGTATATTATAATTCGGATTTTATTTTTCGAGTATGTCGTATACAAGAAACTCTTCAGCGACCTCGTAGCAATTCCTTCGAAACGTTGGTAACCGCAGACAAGATTACGTTACAACTCAAAATACCACATTCAGCATTTCAATGCGGTAAAAACCTGAGATCGCTTAGAAAATCGCAAGAATCCAAGTAAATTAAACTTGTTTGATCAAACAAAATATGACAACTAATTAACATAAAATGTGTTTGTTTCATCCCAATCCAGAGGGATTAAATGTTCGGAACTAAAATGGGAAAGAAGATATGGAACTGAGATGTCTGAAACGCTCATGGTGACAGTAAGGCATTAAAATGTTCTCATCTCCCGAGCAGATGCTCAGTGTTGTAGCATGAATAAGAAGAATAAGGCAGTGAAAATGTCAAAATGACACTGGAATAAATAAATATCCTGTTCCTGGAGGCATTCCTCCAACATTCATATAAGACGCGAAACTACTCTTTTTTCATCCCTCATTTCTGTTTCATATTCTTCTTTTAACACTATTCTCAGTATTCTCAATGGTGGAGAAAGTAATAAATCACTTAGGAAAGAGAAGACAATCCGTCAATTGTGAGTGTTCCTCGATAAATCGCGCCTTGAAGCTTATCTCTGCTGTCACACCGCATTTACAAGTGACGTGGCAGAAAGACAAAGAAGACGTGTATTCCGTCGTCCAACAGTTGTGTTAAAATCAAATTCGTGTTGCATCCAGTATGACAATGTGCGATTATTTACTCATCCATCCAAGTCAAAGACTATAACATACTGCATACTTACGTTTCTTCGTTGTGGACTTGGGAGGAATTTTGTTTAATATGACTTTGCAGTTGGCAGGTCTCGGAGTAATATATACTACTTTTAGTTTCACGCTTCTCATAGCTCACTTTCATTATGCCTCGGAAAAAGTTGTAATTATTACTGTTTTTAACTCTTCCTCTATTCTCTTTTTCATTTCGTGCAATTCTCTGTCCTGTTTCAGGAAGCTGACCATTACACAATACTGCAATAGAACTGGTATTCTTCGTGCGTGTTTCAAAAACTACTGCGAGTCAGGAAGTGATACCATGCAACGCGAGCTGCACGTGGGACAAACTCTTTTGTTTATTGGTAGTGTGAGACAGTAGAAGCCTCTCTCCCCATGAACTCGCGCAAGCAGAGGTTGATGGAAGACCTGAGGGCAGAGGACGACCTATCCTGCTGCTCGTTCCTCTTCCTCTCCAGCCATTATTCTCTTAGCGCCCTTTGGAATGAAAAGGCTGCAAACCTCCAATCTTAAGTTTCTTTTTCTTTCGTATCTCGCGAAAATGTCAATATAGCTGTACCACATACAAAGCAGGATACCCATCAGACCCTACACAAGCAAAGACACCCACGCACAGTCCGCGTTGAACTGCCATCACTTACTGGCTAGCTGTTCGTCTGTTCCACTTTTATGCATTTTGTTTAAACGCGTAAAACTAAAACAGTGCGAATCACAGCGCCTAAGACGTTCTTACAGTCGGAGAGAAATTACACAAACTTCTTGTGACGCGAATGTTCAGTTGGCGAGTTTCCTTGTTAACCATTAAAAAGTTTTATCCGCTTTTCGCTAGAAGCAAAAACGTAAAGCCGTGCGTACGTATTCCATCCTACACAAATTCTTTCCCACCGTCACCAGCGCAGCCAGATGTCTCTTAAGAGAGTCTGTTGTTTAATAATTAGTAGCCTACACAATATTTTTGTTAGAAACATCTTCATCAATCGTTCCATGAATCAGATACCTTCTTGCGAAGCAAACAGTCCAACAGCTGAAAAACATTTTCTCCTTCGTTTATGGAGACAGAAGGTTAATTATCGGCTTCCTACCACCGAAACCTATCGTGAGCTGGCTGAATCTAGTCCACACTTTTACAATATTATGAGTGGGGATAAATTAGTATAACAAAATGATATCTAGATCAACGGTAGCGTGAACCCTTCGATCACTATGGCTTTGTTAAAGTAATGAAATCATAAAATAAAATTTAAAATCTACGTATATGCAAATTTGAACCGCTTTCATCACAAATGCACTGACATACCAAAAGCAATGCGTCTCTCCCCAACCCAGTTTTAATGCTCAATAGCAGAATCAATAAGAGAGAGAACTCTAGGCACTCTACAACTAATGTCAACAGGCCGGCGATCAATCAGGTTCACAACTCCAAAACTTTCTAGTGACATTACTTACAGAAAGATCTAGTACAATAAAATAAACAAAGGAATTCGACATCATTTGCTACTATGTAGTTTTGCAATAACAATTGGAATAAGCGTGCTGTTTTAAGTTGTGATCGAAAAGACGAGCTATCGTAAGAAGCTCAGACATGTTCAATGGACGGAGACCCTTCGTGCTACGAATTGTGTTCGCTTGTGATGCGACAAGACGTACAAAATATACACGCAGACATAATACCTCACAATTTCAGCAGAAAATGAAAGGGTTTATATTATTATTCGATAATATATGATGTTAGCTTAGTGAAAGAATAATTAAATAATACGACTAAAATTGAACAGGGACACTATCTATTGATAAGACAGGGAGAAGAGTTGGAGTACATAATGCAGACCAGTTTATTAGTGGGCGTTATTCATTCATTTTAGATTACTATTGAATTAGTACATCCACGTAGGATTTGTAAACTCCACTAGAACTATGACAAAGTCGGGACTCAAAGTTTTAACCACTCTCTGATACACTTTTTGTAAAAGAGGCAGAAACATATATACTTCTATAAAATATTGCACACTTATGTTCTTGTAAAAGACGAGTTTAATGTAAAAATTGTTCCTTTCTCTTTTATAAAAATCACAGTGATATGTAATTCAAATTGACAATAATATCAGTCAATCGATTAAAAAGGACATGAAAGCTCTTGAAATTAATGTAATAATATCACATCAAATAAATCAATTTACTTATCATGTAATAAAATAAGTAACACAACTAAAAGATTTTTGTCTACTATACTAACCATAATCTAATAGAAACAAACCAAATCTTGTTTCCGATTTATTTATATCATTTCCTAAAACTCCATGTCCTCGTAGTAACCACATTTTTAAATGACACGGTCTGAACTCAGCATGTTCAATCAACTGATGCTTTTTGTACATCGTACGATTATCAATCACAGATCCAACAGACTGATCACTTTGTTACGAGAGGCGAAACTCTCTTCAACATTGTGTTACTTACGAAATGATTAAACGGTCTAAAATCAAAGCAAACAAAACAAATCAATTTCAATTAATAAAATTTCACAATCGTTGGAGGAGGGGGACATGCGGTCGCTGTGGAGACTGATGGGCCAGATTACGATCCAGCCACCCTCTTGCCTCACTCAAACCACTGCACTGTTTACTCCATATTTACACGCATGAACAGCGCCCTACGTCTGCCTGCCTGCTACTCTCCCACTGAAAAATGTTTTCCATAGTGGCCGAGGGATGATAAAATGGATGCCAATTACACAAGGGAACATGTCAACTTGTGAAATGACAACATAATAATATGTATGATTTGAGGTTTTCACAGCGGTGAGTATGAAGATTTCTCTCTTCTGGGTTGTTACGCTGCGTAGTCTTGAATCTCCCTGATGATGGAGGCAGTATGACCTCTGAAACGTTGATTAACATCGACCAGACTACACAGCGCAACAACGCAGAAGACAGAAATCTTCATACTCATCGCCCTGATGACGGAGGCAGTATGACCTCTGAAACGTTGATTAACATCGACCAGACTACACAGCGCAACAACCCAGAAGACAGAAATCTTCATACTCATCGCCCTGATGACGGAGGCAGTATGACCTCTGAAACGTTGGTAAACATCGACCAGACTACACAGCGCAACAACGCAGAAGACAGAAATCTTCATACTCATCGCCCTGATAACGGACGCAGTAAGACCTGTGAAACGTTGGTAAACATCGACCAGACTACACAGCGCAACAACGCAGAAGACAGAAATCTTCATACTCATCGCCCTGATAACGGACGCAGTAAGACCTGTGAAACGTTGGTAAACATCGACCAGACTACACAACGCAACAACCCAGAAGACAGAAATCCTCAACATAATAATACCTAAAGTAACTCGATGTTAGAAAGTCTTCCTTGAATAGCTACTATTAATTTCACTTAGCCAATCGTTTCCTTCCTTTTATGAGCAGGGGGGCCATCTCTGCCATCATGAAAGCACACTGTTAAACTTCAACCTAAGCTACTTATTCTAAACTTATCACCGTGTTTCTGTCACCACAAACCACCCAAATCCTATTTTCTTGGGGATTTTCACCGCAGTAAGAAATGGTACGTATTTTGCGCACAAATTTTAATTTTTTGAATTTATTCTCACTGGAGAAAAAACTGTAAACAGCACAGATATTCCAATAAAGTGCTACATAACTTGGATCGTAGTAAGACACATATTGTGGCGATTTGTTATTTATGCACTTAAATAAACGGTAATATAAGAGGCCAGATATGCAGTTTACACGGGAGAACACGATGTGCAATAGGCCTACGACTTTAGTGTGTAAACTCTTGGACAACGATCTTTCAGAACTGCCGGAGTGTAATAATAAATCTTCGATGCTAATGTGGACTGAAGTAGTATGATCTGGCGCGGTGTTTGCCGTGTTGAATTTACAGGCACTTCAACTAGATAATTACAGGAACTTTGTGATTTATAAAGGCCAATTAGGGATATCAAGATTCTGATGGTAGAAAAGTATAGGTAATCACAGGCATTATATTTGTGTACGTAAGCTGGTTCGTTGTGTGGGGAGGCATTTGACCAGTTCGAGATCATACACCTGTAATGCTGGTTTCAGCACAGCATAAAGCAGGGTACGGGTTTTCCAAAAATCTATTGGAATTACACATAACAACTATAGTTCTCTTTTTAAAACTTTGCATACCGTATAGCGTATTAGATGCCACTGATGATGACCTTTTGAAGTCGAAACGCGTATGGCAATAGTGTCTTTTTATAGTGTTAATAGTTGTTGGTTTGGTTAAACTATAGTTCTCGTTTAATAAGACAGAAATATACTCCAGAACGTAAATTTCACTTAGAGTTTATAAAATTTAGGTAGGCAGGTGGTCACACGTACACCGATAATGAAGAGTCCCTGTTCTTTCAGTGAACATAATCGTGGCTTAAAGTGTGGGAACACACGAAAACAGGAATAATAATAATGTGATAACGAAATAGTATCCCCCAAGCGTTCCAAGGCACATCTGAATCTAAACATAGGGGTTAATGGGACCGATTATAAGCACGTGTTATTGATATGCGCAGTTAGTGACCATGCCTCCCGTAAGATAATAAACTACATTAATAATTTGTAAGTGCTTACGACGTGTCACGTTCTAAGAATTTGTGCTGATGGAAGCAAGAATGTCATGAAAATACCACACAGCATAAACCATGGACCAGTAAATCACTTGGGCTGATGAGGACGGAATGCCAACTCGTCAAGGATCCTTTGGGTATATTTTAATAATTACAGTACAGGTTGGAAATAAAGCACAAATGTATTATTATTTGGCTGGCTGTCCTCTGGGTTGTGGCACCGTTTACTCTGGTAGTTTACCGACGTTATAGAGGTCCTTGCTTTCTCCGTCAACAAGACACTCAATCGTTTTAAGTGTAAGGCCTGCTACTTCAAATATTTCTGGCGACACAGCAAGTTCTTAGAAATATTCAATTTTTTCTTTACAAAAATAAGAAGGCAGCGTTGGCATAGAAATATATGTGGTCGATAAGCCTATACACAGCCTAATTACGAACCATTCTGTCTCGCAATTAGCAAATGACACTAAATTATACAAAATGCAATAACTAATCTTCTTTTTTTAACTCTTATGGTAAATTAAGAATAAAGAGAGGTTGTGTTGTCAATTCATTCAGAATATTGTGGTATATATGAAACACTTTGATGAAATATAAAATATTCATGGTAATGATTGTAAGCATTGCGGCAAAACGTTTACAATATCATTAGCCTGAAAGTCAATGAATGAGAAATATTGCTGGCGTAGAAATTTTTAGTTTTAAGTTCCTTACGTCAAGGAACTGGTCTTCGAAGAAAAACTGATTTCGGAAAAAATATTTTGTTGAAAGAACCCCACTAGAGATTACTGTACGTTTTTAATTAAATAATATTCTTCATATGTTTTGCTATGACCATTACACTCTTCAGTTTAAATTTTTGAGCAATCTTATCTCTCACTGCCAAGAAAGGGAGTTATTTACACTCTCAGTTTTTAATAAAGTTTAAAAGCTTATAATAGCAGCCAATTACGTATAAGTGCATATAATAATTGCATAAAATTTCTAACTCCCGAAGGGTAGTCGGTGTAACACTTCGCAACATCTCACGAGATATTAATAAGATGTAGTAAATGGATTCCTAGCTAATTGCCGTCTCCCTTATCACACACGGCTGATGAGATAGTCTTCTAATTACGACTAAGTAACTTCCTGCCCCGAGGTATCCGTGCACTGTCTACACTTCGTTACATTTTTATTATACCGTGAGCAAATCCTGAGGAACCATCATATTATGCGGTATGCTTACATCTTCATCTAACTATAATTAACTGCTATGCAAAGAGTAACCTTCATAAAACAAGTACAAAGTTCATATAAATGGAGGTTAGCCCAATATTTTCACATATGTTTAAATCCCTACTTTAAACGATAAAAGTCTGACATTTAGAGTGAGTTTCAAATCACACGATAATTTTGAATGACGTAGAACAGACGCATATCAATATCTTCCCGAAGGCTTGGAATCATGTAATTCCTGAGCCAGTGCATGAATTAAGAATTATGTACTATACAGGATACATTTATTTATTTATTTAGTGTTCTGTCTGATGACAGGTCCATATGAACAGGATCCTCCTATCTTTTTCTCGGACTGGGACCTGTTCATATACGTTCTTGGCAGATGATCCAGAAGTGGTTTGCCATTGCCTTCTTCTGTGTGTGAATGGAGTAATTGTTGGGATGCCACGGAGAAACCGGGGAAGCCCCCGGAGGAAAACTCCGTGTTGCCTAGACCACGGCCTTGCCCAACACAAGTTATAAATTCGGGCACCGCCGGGAATCGAACCCGAGACCCCGAGGATTACAAGGCCAACGTTCTAACCGCTAGAGCACCGTGGCTAAACAGGCTACATGTGTTTCGAAAATTGGTTCTACTTCCATATTTAGGTGCTCTATTTTTAATATAATGACAATCTTAAAACTAAACTGAAAGGGTTGGGATTAAACCCGGGATCTTTTAAACAATAAGCTGGTAATACGGCAATCACTACACAACGGAGCTACAGTCGCCAATAATCTAAAACACAAACAAATAGTCTGTCAGTATGAAGACCTCCCGTCCCCTGAAGATCGGCGTTAAAGAGAAATCCCGAAATATCTTGAATATGAATCTGCTTGAGGCAATGGAAATATTGTTATTGCCAGCACAGGCCTATGTTACATTTGGCATCCTAAGCCATAAACGAATTGAAGCTTGGATATAATTTTTGACGTGTAAGGAAACATCCATGTTCAAAATAATTAAACAGTGAATTAGGTTAAAGATTTTTTTATTTCGCGAGATACGTTAACGTAATTAGGCAGTGTGAGTAGAACAGGGACAAAGCATCACGAAGCTTCACATCGGTGACCTGCGAGACCGTGACGAAATGACGCACAGACCGGTAAAACAAGCGAGCGCTTGGCCGCGTCTGTCTCACAAATGGAATCACGCCATCACGGCGTCGAAACTGCCCGTTACCTCGGCTATTAATCACACGCTATCAACACACACACAGATGGATTGCCTTGTCAAAAATTTCTTGTGTAACAAGTACGGACGATACAGACATATCAGCCAAGAATCTCATCGGCGAGTTCCAAATTCATTCATGGACGAGTTCAGCTGAATGCATTTTTTGAACTATGTTGTAAGACGGTAAGGGTAAACGTTTTCCCTCTATTAAATAAAAATGTCAGTTTAGTAATTATGTAACATTCTAAATGTCCATTAATTCTTGTCGAGTCCGTAAATGCACAAAGCGTTATTCCCTTTACAAGCAAAAATTCTCTTTCTATTTTTTGAATATAATTTATCATAGCGAAAAACAGCTGACCTATCGAAAACGAGAGAGCAAAAATTCAAAAGAAAATTACAAGGTTACATATTTATTTAGATACTTGCTGATCTACATTCCTTTTAATAACATTAAGTTTTAAATCTTTCAAGGATCAATTACCTGTTCTATAAGCGTACGAAATTATTGGGCTAAATAAATATTTAAAAATTGAATCCAAACCTTAAAACAGCATTACTTATATCAAGTGATTAATACTTTTTAAGGAAATAATCGACATTTATATTGTGTATCATACAAAATGAAGAGTTACTTAATCCTGTTAAAGTCTTCTTAACATTACTTGTTATTTAATATTTCGGTTGATGGTTTATTATTTATTTCAATTCGTCTTATTCATATTTTATGGAAACAAAGAATTTTAGTACAGCGTGTGGCTCGGCATGTCGAATAGTCACTAGCAAAGGAAATGCTCAGTTCAAATGCAGAGACATTCAGCATAAATATAGTAAAGTAATTAATAAAGCCATACAGACGTGATAAAGCTACACTACTCTTAGGACTGATTGAGAAAATAAAATATCATTGACACGAAATGGATTGCACCGAATTTAGTATTCCCATTGTGGGTAAATCTAACTTTCACATATTTTAATGCCGTTCATTTTTTTAAAATCCCACCGAATCACTGGTGATGGGACAAAGAAGCTAAACGCACTAGTAACGTGTGTGAAAGCGAAGAGATGACGAGACAAAACACCCGGTAAAGATAACAGGTCTCCGGACATACATTTGAATCAGTGACCTCCAAAATACGGAACAGAACTGCTAACAACTCAGTCTCGATGTGAATCTGTATAATAAGGCAACGTAAATTATTACAGGTACACAATGACGTGTCGATCACCTGTAAAATCAACTTTACCCAGACAACAAAACTTCGATTTCCGTTATTGTCTCTCAGTACGATAGAATGAAAGGATATCGTGACAACTTATCTTCTATCCTAGAATTCTTCCTTCTTTTGCTGTATTGTGTTCTCCACAGCAGTTCTTGTACAAATTGAAGGCATCGGCAGACACAAAGAACCCAGAAATATTTTCCACAAAGCTCAAATTTACACGTGTCTGAAGTATATGACGTACTGACAATATCATTCCAAATAAAAATTATCATTATATACTTCACCAGCTTGTAAGAGCTTTGCATATGTAAATCGAATACAGAAATAATACATAAATATATGCAAACACAAACACACAGAATTTCAAGTGGACACGTGATGTGAAATATCAGCTTGGAAGACAGAAATGATGAAACGATAACATTGAAAAGAACTTTTGGGTTTGGGTTATTAGGATTGTTTCTTCATGAAACTAACCCAGGACTGCTCGCAATAGAATGCTTTGGTATTATCGATATTGAATTGTCAAGTACGAAAAGTTAGTAATGAAGAAAATAGTTACTAAAAATTTTGCTTTTTAAGAATGCATATTTCGAGTTCTGGTCGAACGTTTCACTGACACATTTTTGTCGCGAGAAATAACATCAACCTTGATGTCCACCAAAATCAAACCAAAGGTTTGACCGCACTTTAAAAAAACAAAATTCTGTTTTAAATAGCCTAAGGAACAGTGATTTATGTTTGAAGTTTGCAATGTCGATGCCATGTGCCATCCTGACAAAACACTGCAATTGTTTAGGACACTGCGTACATTCAGTACACGTCACATGTTTATGGTCATATTTCACATAGTTTCCTCCAAACGTTTGTTACTGCTGCAGGATTTATTTCCACGTAGTACATTGTTATGAAATTCATAGGAGTTTGATTGTATTCCTCATGGAGTAGGTCTAAGCGTCATTTGTAGAACAAAGCACGAGTAAAATGCATTGTATGCAACATAAATACAATGCATATCACTTATAAAATGATTTCATGATGTCATTTCATATATAACACAGCAGGGTGAAAATAAATTTTGAAATATGTTTGCTTTTTCACTTTATCTGGTAAGCATATCGAGGCTAATAATACGAAAAGTTACACTGCAAAATATTTCTAAGCAGCTTACTACGAAGAGCGACTGATTAGGCACGTCATTAATAATTTTATGACAGCATACAGAGACGATTGAAATAACAGTTAAATTTGACATAATTTGAAATTACCATTATCTTTGCATGATCACAGGTTTCCGATATAACTCCAAATAGCTAAAATTATTAAATTTAGGATGATGGAATGTCAGTAATATGTGTGAAATTTATTCGAGAAAACAATGGCTGTAATATTCGAAAGGCAAATGCCTATTCCGTTTCTCGTTTCTTTTATCCTTGACTCTAACCAAATTCTGTGATAGTGCCGTACAATAGGATTTCTTCGTAATCCTTTTATTTTCTCTATACCCAATCAAGCTCTCATATCGTTCTAATGTACATAGCAGACCCTAATGTAGACGAAACAACGTAATTAAATAGAGTATGGACAGCGAAAATACCGAGTTGTTTCAGTGACCCATACTACGATTAGACACCCTGGTGTTGGCCGGTCAGAGTCTCTGTTCAGAGAACCTAAATAAATAAATAAAAGATTCAGACGCAATCCAGTCGTATTAACCTACAGCTAACGTCTTGATTTGCTAATGGGACCACAAACATGCAATTTGGATGTTAAGGAACAAATGGCTTCTGCTTCTTCAGGAAATCCGAGTACCTTTAATAATCGTGGACAGTTCTCTACGTTGTTGCGATTTGTCGTACCGCGTCTGAACTACTAATTACGTCAGTTTAATTACAGGTGTGTCACTAAACCAACCGGTAGAGTGAACGTAAATATATTATACTGCATGAACTAGACCACGCCTCTCTCTGATACCAGGCAAAACTAACGTGTTCGGATGAAATTTGTATTACTAGCAGACTACGTCAGAAAAATACGTTACACGTTCAGATCATGCAGATTAGGGAAAAGATAAATTAAATAATGACGTAAGGAAGGGTTTTCTGCAGCAGCATACCGGAGCTAATATTTCTAGCTGCTGGCATATATTCACTGAAGCGTATAAACAGGTTGAGTAACGCTTTGATATTACGAAGTAACTCATTTTTCCAAAATTGACACATCAACATTCGTGGTGGTACCTTGCATGTTACGTATTATATACAGAGGTTGAACTGGGGAAATACTAATGACTGTTTCCTTAAATTGCTCTTATCGGGTCGAAAATAGAATTATTGAGGACAGAAACAAGATTTGTGATTCTAGATGTTTGAGAATCCAGGGGACTGGGAAATAATTATAGATAATTAAGTTGAATCAACTGTCTATATGAGACAATACAGTAAATTATGAAAAAGGGTGACAAATTACACACTCCGTTGATTTGCCTGAAATTACAGCCTTTGACCACGAAATGACGTTTGTTAAACGAACAGGTTTCGTTAAACAAATTTAAGCGGAAAACCTGAACAATGCAATAAGAAAAGAAAGAGGGACACAGTAGAAGGAATGTTATGAACAGTAAATGAAGCAAGAACAAACTGAACTGACCTAATCTGTGGAGAATGTGAATAATGAAATACGCTGTATAAATGTGTGGTATATATGTGCAGTATAAGAGTACAATAACATGAATGCACATCAGGAAGTAGATTCAGAAAATACATCGATCCGCTTAACAAGCAATAATAATAGACAGAAGACTGGCGTATAGATCCACGCGTGCTTAACCTCGGGAGCTTAGATAAGTATGTGATAAGTATGGCGGAGCGCTATGTCCCCGGACAAGTAATCCTAATCTTAAGTAGCTTCATTTTTCTCCTCATTAATCTTGCTTATCTGAAACATCTGTTTATAAAATTATCAGTTTTATTGGTATCTTGCCTCTATTTTAGCGCCTATTCCAATGACTATCGAATTTCGTCATATAAAAGTCAAAGCATTAAAACCAATCAACAAATCATTCAGAAAGCCAGGAATGAGTATAAAGTAAAAAAAGAGAAAAATTCGTAGGAATGAACTAGAAATTGTTTTCCAAAAATACTTCTCCGTCTCGTAATGTCCACATTCCGATATTTCGCAACGCAGTCAATACCGGTTGGTAAAGGCATTGGTCACGGCATTCCCAGGATGTGGACTATGAATTTCGCCTTTCACAAACTGTTGTAAAGCTTCATCCAGGACATAAGAAGTAGCAGATGCCGTCCGTAGATTCAACGACAACAGATATATGAATCCGGTTACTTGTCTCGGGACGCCTTGATTATTTACAAATGACTGTCACATTAACTAATCTTAGGTCTGAGGTTCTCACGAAAGTAAAATGCCATGCTTTGATCTTCTGGATTGTGACGTGTAATCTAGAAGGTGGTTGTAAACATTTCTGAAGATGATTCAACCCTGATGACGGAGGCAATGCGTTCCTACGAAACGCTGATAACAACTCTAATATCACAACCGAAACCTTTGTTCTTAAATGGCAACATCTTATTTTCTACCATAAAAATCATAATTTAAATTGCAGTCAAGTGGTGGAATTTACGCTAATGTTATTCACATTTGTGTAGTGTTAAATTAAAACTTTCCCATGAAATGTCATAACAGTTTAAAATAAACTGCTTCATACTTGTAACAATCGCTGTTCTGACGTAGAAAAACTAGTTTAGAAGCAGCCACCTTGGCATATTAGCACTCAGTGAAGAACGAGGTTTGTTTCAAGAGCATGAAGAGAGTGCACGCGAACTCCTTTTCAGCGGCACGCAATATGAAGAAGTAATATGGATTGTCACAGATCTCTACAAGAGCGCTACGGTACGTTACAGAAGCCTCTATCACGCAACACTGTTACGCTATAATGGACAATTATTTCCCACAAAAGCAGTGTAAACAATCTCGAAATACAATAATGGCAGGACCACCAAAATTACAAGATAATACTTTAAGCGTACAAGTTCTTGCGCTAAACGTCAGCTGACAGTAAACCCATGACTTACGTCAATGCAAACTGAAATGGAGAAACAGCAAATAATTCAGGAAATTAAATTTTTACTCTCGAACTGACACTAACTGACCCTGCAAAATCAATGACACGGTTTGCGTTTCTAAAACAAACTATGATAATTTCCATAGCGCTGATGTTTAACATTACCATTCTAAATAATGGAAAGTGAGTACAATACTACTGACAAAATTCATTGTAGATAGTGATAACAACTCAATATAACACAGGCCCATAGGCCGTTTTAAAGGCATAATCAATTCTTTAGATCAAGTTCATAATTATCTTCCGACACAATTCGACACTACGTGAACTTTGTAGTTAAAAGATCATCGATAAATAATTTAAGGATCAATAAGCAACTATAATCTTGCATCAGCTTCTAAGGTCCTTCCACCTCTGAGGCCCAAACCCTGCGCGCAAAACCACCTCAGCCGGATCGAACAAAGCAGGTACCACTTCACCACCTCCTTCATGACGCTGCATAATTACTGTCATGTCACCATCCCATCACACCGCAGTCGAGATTCATTGTAAAATATTAATTTACGTCAGAGTCAGGGGATAGTAATTTTAATGTAACTACTGTTTAATTACAGAAAATGAAGCCAACCAACACAAAGGTTGTCAAAAACACACGAGTATTTAAATTTCACCTTATTTATCATTTTGAAGTACAATCAATAACAAAAATAGATATAAAATTATTTTAATCAAAATTTAAAATATGTTACTTTCATAACATTTTTAGATCGAATCTGTTTTATTTTGGAGCTCGAATCCATAAACGGAAACCCACAAAATTAAATACAACACATTCCTTTCAAATTTGATAAAATCAACCGAAATGCAAACATTTATAACAAACAAATGCAATGTCAGAACTATCTCATTACACATCAAAGAAAGTGCACAATTGTACGTGGTTCAAATACAGGCAACCGTGGCTATCGACGTAACTATGAAGCCACTAATAATATTAATGCCCACGTTATAATATATTAACCACAATCGTTTGAACATAGCGCTTGAGGATATGGGATTTTGAGGTCATTTAGCGTGCAACGTGAACGTTCAGCGCATACAACTCTTTGACAGGTTCTCTAATTAAGATGTCATTACAGTGGCTGATGTGTGATAATGTACTTGCACAGATATTAATAAAAATAACTTTTATACTACCGCGAAGATGATAGTAGTGGTGGCGATAGCTGTGGGCCTTTGACGTGATTATACTGTCGAAATTGGCGGGACTAATATCGATAATAGTATGATGTTAATTACTGTAGTGATTACGGTTACAGCACTGATGATGCAGGTCTGAATTTTTACGGACAAAACATGAGTAAAATAAGTCGCAAGTCCAGCTAAGCGAACGACATAAAATTTGCTTCAAGGGACTGGAGGAGACTCAAGAATAACCTCAGTCATGATGTAATTCCAGCCACGATTCGAAGTCGGAAGTTTTGAATACGAAACAGGAGTCCTAACCACTCGACTGCAACTGTTATTTAAACAGAATTTTACTTTATAGAAACTAGTTCTTCCCTACAAATATTTTATTGAATATTTGCGTATTTTCTTTCCCCATAGTAAGAGACTACTTTTTACATCCATAAAAAGAAACTAGCAAAATTATGGTTTTGTTGACGTATATTCAGATGATCGACGGAAAATCAGAAGAGACATGAACATATGTTGGAAGCTGGTTATGTTATGGTCAGTAATTAGAACTGGTTTTCTTCACAACTGAAATGACAGAGAGAGTACAGTACTAGGAGTGTGAATTATTTATAAGGCTTACATTACACGAGGGACAGTGAATACAGAAACATTTGTGTCTGAATCTGGATTATGGGAAACGTCACATGCTGGAACCATGAAACAGCATCCATCATATCATCAATGTCGGTGGAACACTCAATACCCTACGCCCACGACATTTTTCATCATTTCTGTCATCTAATTACACCGCTAAAGACGCACGCATGACTTTCCTACATGAATGTGTATTACTGTTCATGTCCATCAACCTTGCACTGCCTTGAAATACGAATACGTTTACTACATTCTATTAGAATAAGTTTCAGTTTGCATGCCTTAATTTAGAAGAAATATAGGCTTATGGAATCATTATGGCCACGTGTTTGCCTCCCCCTCAATCTAAAACGTTGAACTAACGGGTTTTCATGGTCCCTACGTTTAACATCTTGCCATAAAACACAATCCAACCTTCTAGTTTTTAATTTACTTCCATCAATAATACTGGAACAGCGGGCAGTGGCGTCAACTTCTAAGATACGAAGGACATTAACATTGTTTAGTAATCCATCTATTCAAAGTTATTTGCGTACCTTTATGTTATATTCATCAAAGCGACATTCTTCAAATGTAAAACCTCATTGGTCATATTTCAATTATTAAGAAGGAAGCCGACCGGCAGTCCCAATTAAAACATGCCTCCATTAAACGAGTTCACTGCAACGAAATACTTAATTAAATTACTAATATTTATACGAGCTGCTTCTGGTAAAAGATTTAAAAAAATAACGTTATTTACAGGATTGTTTTCGACGTAAAAATAACTGCAAGTTTCGGAACGTCTAATTGTTACAGAACTACATTAATCACAAAAGGATCCAAGAATGAATCAGACT